>NW_019384819.1:438099-494711 GCF_000671375.1 Centruroides sculpturatus
GTCCAGTTACCCCTATGCGGTCAGTTAACTAATGTGACGGTTAATCGGGGGTCGGATAATCGATGCTTTACTGTAATTTGTTAATATGCTAATCATTTTTAAAATGCTAAAAGTGCATGATTCAAAGGATTTATGGAAATCATTTATACTTTTTGGATTTGCTTATTTTCATGATTGTTACAAGATATTAATTTTATTTGAATTTCTGTCAAAGTAATTTATAAATTTATCTAATTTTTTTTCATATTTTATCGCATCTATTAAATGTATAAAAATTTATCTAAAAAGATTTTAATGTAAATTATTAATAAGGATAATATATATTTTTGTATTTTTTTAGACTAAATCTTCCTGGAAAAGTAATTGAAAATGGAAGAGAATCTGCACGATATGATTGCGATAAAGGTTAGAAAAATAATATATGACGATGCCTTGTACTTCAAATTTTATACATTTCAGGTCATTCAAACTCTGAAGTTTTCAAAGTTTATATCAATTTTCCCCCATTAGAAATATTGCAAAATGAATTAATCTATTTCCAGACTCTAAATTCTCAATACTCATTTTGATAAACATAACAGCAAATACACATAATTTAATGTAAAAATAATAAAATTAAACGTTTTAATAATAAATTAAAACATGAAAACAATAAAATACATAGTGTATAACAAAATAAAAATTAAAAATATTATACATTAGTGAGGAATGGTGATGTCCTGTTTCCTAAGGTCACTTTTCTTAAGGTTGCTTGGCTTTCTCACAAATAAATCATTTATCTACTCTGAATAGCATACAATCTTTTGGAAGTCAACATTGCCACACCTTTAGCTACATTTGTTGCTTTTATTGATTCATTGTTCTTAAGAATAGTGCACACTGTTGACTTCATTATCTTAAATATGGCTACCAGATCTGCCTCTTGTTTACTTTATAATAAGTTCCTTTTTTTATCTCAGTTGTCAATACTATAACCTTTCACTTAGATTTTATTGCTTTTGCATGCTTCTTGCCATGATTAATAGGTTGGGATTATATATATATGTATGTATGTGTATAATATATATATATATATATTTAAACAAGCACATCAAAAATAAATTGAACAGAAATGCTGAAAACACACAAATATAATGCAAGAGATGCTTTCACGGCAAGAGATTTTTTAAGTGCATGTGCAGTTTGAACATGAAGCGTTGTTTGAAACACAAAGTGTCACTTTATTATTATTATGTTGGGTTTAGTGGGTTTTACTCGGTTCACACCGGTGGCTGTGTACTATGCCGGACCAGAGTCAAGGCATAGCAACCAAAACAAAACTAAAATTAAATAAGTGTGTCAGTGTCTGTATTCAGGAATTTCCTAACAATATGGCATGTATTCAATATAGTGGCCTTCTGTAGTGTGATGTATGTATTTCTACTCAATTGTAATGTTCCCAGGCTTTTGTGTAGCGTGTGTGGTATCACACCTGTACAGGAGAGAATGATAGGTACAATAAGCAACCCTATCCATCCTCCACAGATGTCTTATTTCCTGGGCGAGTTCTGTGTACTTGCTAATTTTTTCAGTGCATGTGTTTTGTACATTGTGAGTGTTTGGAATGGCTATGTCTATAATGTATGTGATTTTATTGTGTTTGTCAATGAGTGTGATGTCTGGTCTGTTGTGGTAAATTGTTTTATCTGTGATTATGGCTCTGTCGTAATACATTTTGTGCGCGTTATTTTCCAATACTGTCTGTGGAATATACTTGTAGTATGGTTCGTGGATGTCTGCCAATTTGTGCTTCTTTGCAAGCTCTTGGTGTATTATATTTGCTACTTGATTGTGTCTATGTAAGTAATCTGTCTGTGCCAAGAGCTTGCAACCAGAAGTGATGTGTTGTATAGTTTCTGGCATGATGTGACATTTTCTGCATGTGTCATTTGTGAGTGTTGTATCTTTGAGTATGTGTTTTCTGTAGTTTTTAGTATTTATGACCTGATCCTGTATAGCAATCATGAATCCTTCCGTCTCCCCAAAGAGGCATTCCCAATCTAACCAGCTGTTTGACGCAGTTTTGTCAACTTATTATTATTATTATCATTATTTATTAATATATTGGTATTTGTGATAAAAATATTTTCTGCTTGGATTGATGCATATCCCATATTATAAAAATTGTATTTAAATAAGTTTTTTTTTTAAAAAAAAAAGACCATCCTCAATAATATCAATATGGGAAAATTAATCAAGAAAAGCATAAATAAAGAATGCAAGCATATCTCATTTCTTTGTAATGGAGATATCTTTCAGAAATCTTCAGGCAATGTTAGGAAAAGCAAAAATACGAAAAAATTTCTTCCTGAAGATTTAAATGCATGTCAAAAAAATGTCATTGTTACTAGTGTATTAAATAATTCCTGGTGGTCTTCAAATGTAAGATAGGCTGGTTACATTGTTACTTTTGTTTAAAAGTAACTTGGTTTTATATTTAAAAGCTTCTTACTTGTATTAATTAATTACAAAAACATAATTACTTAGGACTAGTGAACAAGCTTGTTATAAACTTGTTTTTATTTGTCTGGCAATTATATATAGCTTTTTCTAGATAACAAATGAAATTCTTAAAACCTTGATATAATTGTCTTTTAGAACAAACTTGAGCTGGTGATTGGCTAGATCATGACTTACTGGAAAAATGAATTTCTTTTATAAAATAACTGAATAACTGATTCGGGTTGATCTTTTGGGGTTTCTCAACTGATCTATTTTAAGTTATCTAATTTATAGTTGATCTTGAAATTTGCTATTTTTTAAAAGTTATCAATAATAGAGAAATTATTAAATATACAGATTTAATTCCAAAAGAATTGATTGTAAATGTCTTGATGAAATAATAATTTCTTAATTATTCAGATGAAAAATTCAGTTTAATATGAAACAACTGTTGCACCACAAGACTGAATTAGACAATTCCATGGATAAACTTGAAACAGAAGTAACTATGAAATCATTCTGTCCCATCATCAGATCTAAATGTTTAAATAGAATTAATAGACAGTTTTAAAACAGCCAAATGTTTAAATAACTTAGACTGAAGTAATAAAATTTTTGTCTTTTTTGTAATTTCTTTCTCCAGTAAAGCTTTAATTGGGTTTGATAACCTTTGGAGTGAAAAACATTGTTAAAGAAAATGTTTGCAATATATAAAATTTTCTTAATACTTAGTTTTTATATTCTCCAAAAGTTCAAAATTAAAATTAACTTTTAATTTTATGTGAATTTAAAATTTTAACACTATGTGATTATAACAATTGTGATTTTTGTTTTATACTGACTTTCATTAATAACTTTTTTAGGATCATTTGTAATACATATTCCAAAATTGAATCATGGAGAAAATTTTGAAGGATTAAACTTGCTTACAAAATTGCTTGCTCCAACAAAATGCATTTCAGCTGTTCCTTTAATTGAAGTTTTAGGTAAGATACATTTAATAAAATTATTCTTTTTTTTAAGAAACCAAAAGTTTGAAGAAACTAAATGGCAAATGGCTTAAAAAATACTGTCGGCCATTTTAATTTAAATTATTCTTGTTTAGATTTATTAAAGGTTTAATTCTGCTTAATTTTGTATCACTTTATGGCTTTTAACTTCACAGTAAACTTTTATTTTTTAAAATTTATATATATATTTATTCATGGATAATGTTATTTTTTTCATATAAATGTGTGAGATTCTGAATACCCCCCTAATTAATTGGAAATCGATGTAAAACACATAAATGTTAGAAATAATATTTCTGATTTTAAATGAAAAGTTTTAATGTTAAAAACGAAGGGAACTGGTAAATTCACTTCCTTCTCAATGGAAGTTTGACATCCTTTATGTTTTCCCTTATCTTCACAAATTTTGAGTCACATACAGTCCAGTTACCCCTATGTACCCCCACTCTTCCTAAACACGTGGGAATAATACCATTTTTTTATTGGAGAAAAACATCCAAAAAGGGGATTCTTTAGTATTATTCGGGGAATATGCCACGAAATTCCATAGGAGCAGAACGTATTTCATACCAGCTCCTTATGGCCATATGCGAGTCCCGTAGTTCATACAAAGTTTGTTATAAAGTTTCTTCTAAGTTAAAGAAAATGTCTATTGAAGTGCCGCCAAAGAATTAACTAAAGATAACATTCGTATCAATCCGAATTTAAAGGAAGAAGATAAAAGAATATACAGTAATACCTCGACTTACGCTACCCTGACTTACGCGAACCCAGAGTTACGCGATTTTCAAATCTCGTCGATTCGTCTTTTGTTTGAGCGCCACGCAACTCTCAATTACTCACTCCCCCCACACTATTGTTCAGCTTACATGTTTGGACGTGTCGCGTGGAATTGACAAATAGCTACAATTTATTTTGTGTTATTTATTTCTGTGTTTGTTATATCTATGGAGACTTGAGAGACTCTATGTGGTGATTTCTTATAACCATGAACGAATCAAAAGACGAGATAAGGTTAACGAGAACATTTATTAGCTTACATACATCCGATTTGGATTTTTCACAAATTGCGAAATTATACCCCGGCTTGCACAAATTCGACTTACACGGTCATCGCTCAGTCCCACCTATTGCGTAAGTTCGGGGTATTACTGTATTGAGGTAGTATGTTTAACTGAAATTGTGATCTCTCTCTCCGCAAGTTCCATAATTATATTTGGAATTCGATTTGTATATTTTTCTTTTGTTTATTAAATACTCGTTTTTATATTAAAGTAAGGTCTAGAATGTCTGAATCAAAATATTTCATCATCTCCTTAACTATTCTAAACGCGTGTTAATCCGCATATTATAAAACTGATTAAGTGGTGTCAAGGATCCTGATAAGATCGGGGGCTCACTTCCTAGATCTTTGTTTTTAACATATTAGTTAAAGCCCTCCACCCGCGATTTCTTTAAATAGAAAAACCATTCTTTTGGACAAACCAAGGACTGTTCTCAACGAATAGCTGCCGAATAAGTGGTACAAGAGTCTTAACTACTCCGTATCCCCGGCTAGCCCCTCACAAATGCATATAAGATTTTACAACATTTATTTACTTTCAGCTTATATATTTCAGCATTATATATTTCCCTGTTACAGGTTTGTCTAATACATATTTATATATCCATTCAGCTAAACAAGTTTTTAGTAATACAAATAGTATACTATTAATTCATAAACACACATTAGTATACTATTAATTTCAAAATAGGATTTTCAATCTACTACTCTTATATGTTTGTTCAGTAAATTATCAGTTATATCAATTGAATAGTTTGTTGATAACATCAGAATTCTTATAAACAATAACAAATTACATAATCAGTAATAAAATATCTATAATAAAGTAATTATTTGGCAATTTTTGATTTAAAACATACAAGAGAAACCATCTTAGATTCCATGATCTATTAATAACTCAAATATGTAAGTAACATCTCTAAAATTATTTTGCATAAACTGCATGACAAGCACTAGATTTCTGTGTGAATTTAGTTTGTCTGTTTCAGGTGGGCAACCTTTTAAGTGTGCATATCAAAATCACTAAATCTATGATATAAAATTCTCTCATGCACCAACCAAAACTTTTGGAACATATTATTATTTGGTTTAGCAGCTAGACAATCCTATGGGAAAGCTAGATTTAGTAAATTTTCTACTAAATTGGAACCCTGCTCGTAAACCAGTATATCAGAGATACATGTCTCAGAGATAAGATGTTTGTTTCATTTTCTTATTTATTATTATTAAAACAGTTTATAGTGTTTGTTTCTAGCCTGCATTTTTACTTAGTATTAATGTACTCAATAAAATTATAAAAAATGTTAAAAATTGTATTATCATTGAAAAGTTAGTTGTATTAAGTAATATTCAAAAAACTGCAGTAAGTCTTGATATTTGTATGTTATTAGTGATACCAGGCATTGCTCAGGGAAATTTTATATTGCACTCAAAATTTTTATAAAAACAATTAACATTCAAAAATAATTTTGTTTTTATAAAGCAAAATAATATACAATGTTTTTAGTTTTTGGGTAAGACAACTTTTTTGTCAAACATTACTCATCATTCCAATGACAATAATGGCTATTGAACTTAAAAACTTGCTTGAAAACTATATCATTTGAGATATGTATGTAAGCTGATGCTGAAAACCAACATGTAACTTCACTTACAGAATGATTTGCTGACTATTTCAGTCAACAATTGTTCACTCTTGATGATGGAAAACTAACAATTGATTAAAAAAATACTCATTATGTGGTATTATAGAAACTAGATATCAGTTTGGAAACTTAATCTACCAATATAATTAATAATGAAAAATAACTCTTAAACCTCTGGGTAAATTCTGTACTTGCTCACAGTTTGATGATGAGTAGTGCTATAATACTACAGAATGTCACAAATTTTATTGGCCAGATACACAGGCTGCCCTGTTATAGACAGAGAACAAATTTTTTTCCAGACAAAATATATTTGTTGGTTTTCTCCTTGATGAAAAGATGATTTTTGGGTTTGAATTTGCTTGTATCATTTTCAAATGCATAAAATCCAGACAGACATACTTTCTTTTTTGTATATTATACATAGATTATTTTAAGTAATCTAAACATAAATAACAACACAAAAGCTCTATCATTAAAAGTTTATTAATGAGATAGATGGAATTCTACAATTAGTTAATCATTCTGTACTTACTGATATATGTTGATGAAGTAATATTCATAACATCTACAATTGAAGAATAATTCCTTAGTTAAAATTTATATTAAAATTAAAAATTTTTTAACTTTTTTTTTTTAGATAACAACAAAGAATCATCAGAAGCTATTGATGAATTTTCTTGGGAAATAGATCAAGTTCCATTTCAGAATGAAGAAGAAACAGTGATAACAACTATCAAATATGGATTTGCAAATAATTACAGTGCTGTTTTAAATAGGTTAAAGGCAAGTGATAAAAATAATTTTGACTAATAAACATAGAATAGTTTTGTACATTTATAAACAATGCCTTAAGCATGAACCATGAAATCATATACTTTAATTGAAATTGAAACATGAAATCTATACTTTAGAGAAGTCATTATATTTACATAAAATGTTGTATTGTCTATTTCCATGGTTTAATTACCATAAATTAATATTGATATTAGTTCAAAGTACTAAAATTGGAACAAATAACATAAAACCATACTTTTCCAACTTGGGTTTATTTAAGATAGATAAACAAACAAATGTTTTTAGTTTATTCATAAACCTGAAGCAGGTTTATGAATAATGAAGAAAGGGACTGCAATTAACTATAAAGGTTCTATAGTGGTGTCACATGCTTGGAGAGCATTATTTGAAATTTTAGAGTTTTATTTATCACCATTTTTCCATATTTATGTTTTTACTCACAATATTTTTATATATCACTGTATTTATTTAATTATTTTATTTTGTATTTAATATTTTTCTTGTTAATTATTTATTCCTATTTTCTATGTTTTATTTAATATGTTTATGCTCTTGACTTGCTATGTAAATTTATGATTTTTAGGTAGGTATTCATGATGGACAACCCCCTTTGTATCGAAAAGAACAGTCAACATCACCTTAAATTTAAACGAACTTGTTGAGCTTTTTTGGGATAGGGGATGCTTCACTCACCCATTGTAAAGATTGCACTTTTGTTTCGATGTCATATCCATAAACCCATGACTCATCACCTGTTATGATCCTGGATAAGAAGGTTTCATCCTCTTCAGCTCGATCAAACAGTTCTTGACAGACTTGAACTTGATGTTGTTTCTGATCTGCTGTCATCAGGCAAGGCACAAATTTGGCAGCAACTCAATGCCTTTACAATTTTTCATGCAGGATTTCATAGCATGAACCAATTGAGATGCCACACTCTTCTGCAAGTTTCCTAACAGTCAAATGTCAATTTGCATAAACGAGATTGTTCACTTTCTTGATTTGGGGTCATCAGTTTACATTGATGGTCGTCTGGAATGCTCATAGTCTTACTCTGATTACCATCCCTTTTTGAACTGGGTAAATCGCTCATAACACACGGTACGTTTTATAGCATCCACACCATAAGCCTTGGTAATCAACTCAAAAGTTTGCATGAAGGAGTTTCACACAGAATTTCACAGAACAATGCTGCTCATTTCAACGGATCTGATTTTTCACCAGACCCCATGAACACCACTTCACATAAACAGCCATAAACTAATCACCAAAACAAGATATCAACAAACGGGTTGAAACATGTTATTTGGAAGATTTCCAAGGACGCAACATTTCCAAGCAGATTAAAAAATAGCCAACTGGAGACGTGCTATTAAAAAAGTTCAGGAACTTTTTGAACAGCCCATGTATAAGCAAGTAAAAGCTCTTTAAGACTTTGTGGCAAGATAGCCAATGAACCTCTGTCTAGTAAGGAAGTCCTTCAAATTCAGATCTAAATCCTTAAGAAATGTTGCAAATTGATGGTAATTAAGTCTTCTGGATTGAATGAAATTTAGTTTTAGTCACATTCTCAAGCACTTTGTCCATTTTCAATACTTTAGAACACAGAACTTGTTGATGAATAATACAGTAGACCCCCCTATAACGTGGTAGATATGTTTCACTTTAAAAGAATTTCACGTTGTAGGAATCCTTAAATACATGAGCCAATCGCAGCCCGAACGTGTGAAGTTTACGGACTACGGCTGTTTGAAAGGTTTTCTTCCATAAAATTAATTGATTCTAGACTAATTTGACTCAACATTTCCAAAACACGTATAATTTTTTGGGAATAATCCATATAAACTATGCTATAAACAAAAAATTGTAGGATTACTTACCGAGTGTGCACCATTCAATGTCGGCATTGCTTAAGCTTGTTTTCATCGCAGAGCAGCGCACCAAATGGCGGCCACGATTTCTGATAAGTTATTTTTCTGTGAAAACTTCATTGAACTTTGGAGACATCATTAATATAAATAATTTTTATGGTCGTTGAATAAGAAATGTTTCTTTCACAAGAAATGTATAAAATTACAGTGCTGTATTAGACTTACGGTACCTAATTTACATACTGTACAGACGATAGTAAACTTAACTTACTCGCCTAAACTCTGTAGCGTGTAAGTAGTTCGGCTGCTCGTCTACTATTGGTCCAGATTCGACCAATCCTGTCGCGACACGAGTCGGTGACGACATTTTATGAGTCCCTTTTAGCGTCTTTATATGAATACTGTCGCAATTTTTTCGCCACGTTATAGGAATCTCAGTTATAGGAACCCGCGTTATAGGGGGGTCTACTGCACAGTGAAATGACTTCAGTTTTATTTAATCCAGGTAGTTATCTTTCAATTTTGCTGCCATTCTTGCTACAAGTTCTTTATCTTTACCTATCATTGCATTGACACTGTCATTTGTCACAATGACACATCAATAAACCTCTCCAAAGTAGGGCTGCAGAGTCAGTAAAAAAACACTTGACTCCAACTCTGACTCCTGATAATTTTAGTAGGCCAACTCTGACTCTAACTCCCAACTCTGGCAAAATTAAAAACCAAGTCATTTTATGGGGGGGGCAGAGGCACTCATAGGGGGGGTACCCTACTTTGAACTCTGAAAGTAGCCCCGGGCATTTACCCTAATACTTTTATAGTTAGTATTTTTAATATTTAACTTACATTAATATTTATTTGTACAAAAAAATTAATTTTTAACAAATATTTAATAAGAGGAGAAAGGAGGGGTGATAAAATTTTTATTCTACAACATTTGCACTTCAATTTCACCTTTTCAGAAAAGTTAGTCCAACTAAAAAGTGTGTGATCTAGTTACTTCAGTCGCTTGTTCAGAAAAGAAAAATATATACTCTGATCAATTAGTCTCACTCATTTAGAAAAATAGAGTACTCATTTACAGCAGGGATAATAAAGAATGATTCAAAAATATTCAAATTCAATTAAGTCAAAATGATTTAACTACTAAACACAAATACTACAAAGAAAACTACATATTTAATAAATTAAATTGTTGCATTTTGTATTTAAAATAAATTTTCTTTCATTTAAATAAAAAACTAGATTAAATTTGAAATGTGATTGCAATTGAAAAACACAGAACTGTTGCAGATACTCTCAAAGTTAATCCTCAGGTATTCTGTCATCTCACGTATTCTGTCTGAAACTGTATTTTTTAATAAAGATTTATCATGAAACAATTGCACTTTTTCAGAAGAGAGAAATTTAACAGACTCTATTTTAAATTCTTTGTCTAATGAACCTTCTCTATATGGTTTTGAATGTTTTGCTAGTAAATAGTTATATAATTTCAAATTATCTCATTATTAATTCATTGCTTTTCATACATTTTGTATATGCTTGTTGCTGATTTTGAAGTGAGTTCTTCAAAGTTTTCAATTTTTTTTTCTCTTAATTTACCTTTGAAGCATGGTCTTTGTTCTTTGTATTATAGTGTCATTTAATGTTATATTCTTTAGCCACACTAATTGTTTCATTGATAAGATAAATTTTATTTTT
This sequence comes from Centruroides sculpturatus, assembly GCF_000671375.1. Lineage (NCBI taxonomy): Eukaryota > Metazoa > Arthropoda > Arachnida > Scorpiones > Buthidae > Centruroides > Centruroides sculpturatus. Next base: position 448,670 of record NW_019384819.1, read on the forward strand.
TATCTCTATGTAGAAGTAATTCAATTCCCATCTTTCTTGAAATTTTCTCCTTCTTTTCATCAATTTTTCCCTTTGTGACATCTTTTTCATAAAAGTAATATTTACTATAGAATTTTTATAAATTTAAATAATTGTTTAATAATTAAAAAATTGTTAATTGTTTAGTAATTAAACTAATTATTTACATTTTTGCTAACATTTTTCTATATCAAACAAAAAATGAAAACAACTTGTAATTAGCATACAGGTACTGAAAATGTGAACGTAACAGTGGCACTGACAAAATGAATGGTTTGAATGCTTTGCTTATTTTAATATTACTTGGAATCATAGTATTTATGTTCGCTGTTGTATGTTTATTTTCTGTGTAATCATATTATTATTTCAACCATAGTCTGTTACAATCGGTCACGACAAATAACATAGGGGCAGGTTGGCAAATAGAATCTGTGACTAACAGCTACTGATGGATAGTCCGGCTTGTGCAGTATTGATAATATTTTCACTACATACAAAGTAAATCTTTCAAATAAATTTTTTTTACTAAGTCTTATAGTATAAAACTTAAAAAATTTATTTTAGTATAAGTTGTTGTGGGCTGCCAGTTTAATACCTGTGCTCTAGAACATACAGTAGCCATAATTTATATTATTATATGTACATGAAAACAACAAAAATTTCAATGTTTGGGTTTGGATTGGATATTTAATTGATTTAGTTATATATTGAAAAATATAAATTTAATCTTTTATGAAATTATTTATTAAAGAAATGAAATTTGTTTATATTATTATTTATTAAATGTAGGAAGAAATTCCAGACTGTGTTGATCTTTCTGATCCTGATGACAAACCTCCTTATGTGAGAAAAAAAGAAAAATTTGAAGCTGAATTGAAACACTTTAATGAAGACCATTATTTGTTAGTATAATTAAATTATAATTATTATATATTACTTGAGCTTTTAAATTTGTTCTTATGTAGTATGATTTTTTAGAGCAACTAATTTTATAAAAGAAAAATCTTTCACATAGATTGCTGCACATCTTGGTAATTATTTTATCCAAATATGAACCATCAATATTCATTTAAATAAACTTTTAAAAGCTATATATGATATTATGAGGTTTAATAAAATTAAATAAGACAAATTTATTCTGAAAGACTACATAAAAATATCTATATCATAATAAAAACTAATTTGAATTATATTTTTAATAATGAAAACATTCACTTAAATGTCTGTATGTTGAATTCCTAGCAATAACAAAAAACTGAAGATAGCTCAATCATTTCTAAATTTTTGTATTAACTGTTGTTTCTGTTATTTAATTGTTGTTAAAGATTTAATAACAATTTAAAAAGCCAATTAGTCCTTGTAAGTACTAATTTGCTTTTAAGCTATTTATTGTTAATATGTATGATAAAAAAATAATTTGAGAACTAAAAATTTTATTAATAATTAATGTAGTGAGATTTAATTCTCTAGAATTAATTTATGCCAATTTAAAAAAATTATTTTTATTATAAAATCCATATGAAATTTTATAATAAAAATAATTTTTTTAATTGGCATAAAATAACTATTATGCTTTTAAGAGTTTTAAAATTATTTCTTATAAGATAGTAAAAGAAAATTGTTTATAGTATCATCATTTTACTTTAATTAATCACTTTTGAGACTTGCTTATACTGATAACATCTAGATAAATAAATAAGATTACAATTATTGAAAAGTGTAGTTTAAAACTATAAAAATATATATAAATAAGCTGTTAATTATTTCTGTTTTTAATTTTTCATTTTAAATTTTGAATTTATCATTAAAAGGACATTGTAAAACAATTAAAAATTGTTTAACTTGAAGATTTATTATAGTTTTTTCCATGATTAATATGTAATTCATCCAGTATTATTTACTTGCTATTATTTTCAACAATAGCTAACATATAATTAATTGGAGCCACGTATTAAGGCTGATAACATTAGCATGATTTTGATTAGGCTAAAATAAGTGAAGTGTTAAAAGTGTATTTTAACTGTCATGTTTTCAGTCTGTTAATTTTTATAACATTAAATGGCCTACAGCAATTTTCATGATTATAATAAGCAGAGCTTTATCATCATATACAGTAATATGATAATAAAGTAAAAATATATTTTATTATTTTTAACTTATGAAGAATGCAATATTTATTTGAACAAACAATATGAATTATATAGTTTTGGCTTTTATTAAGAGATTAAACAATTTTGTATAAATATATTGTCTTATATAATTAATTTAATTAAATGTATTAATGAATATAGCAAACTTTGAGTTGTGATTCTATTATTATTATGGAGTGTAGATTAGAGGTATTTAATGTAATAACAATTTAATTACAGAGCTGATCTGTATGAAGATGAAGCAATAAAAGAACTTATAAAATTTGAAACAAAATGGGAGAAAGATTATAAACGATATTCATCTCATTCAGTTAAAGAATTTACAGGTAGAAATTAATGTTTTTCCCTCATAAGATTTTATAAATTTTCAAATTAAAAAAAAAAAATAATAAGTTATTAGAATTTATCATGCTGAAAATTATCATGTTTTACAATCTATTCTAGATATATTACACCTGAATGTTTTAGAAAAAATTTTTTGGTTTATGATGTTCTGGACCTGTATTTTGTGAAAGTACAGCAAATACTAATAATAGAAATCAATATTTAAAGACACAATGAATTAAAAAGAATAATAAAATTTATAAGTACAGTAGAGCANTCCAGACTGTGTTGATCTTTCTGATCCTGATGACAAACCTCCTTATGTGAGAAAAAAAGAAAAATTTGAAGCTGAATTGAAACACTTTAATGAAGACCATTATTTGTTAGTATAATTAAATTATAATTATTATATATTACTTGAGCTTTTAAATTTGTTCTTATGTAGTATGATTTTTTAGAGCAACTAATTTTATAAAAGAAAAATCTTTCACATAGATTGCTGCACATCTTGGTAATTATTTTATCCAAATATGAACCATCAATATTCATTTAAATAAACTTTTAAAAGCTATATATGATATTATGAGGTTTAATAAAATTAAATAAGACAAATTTATTCTGAAAGACTACATAAAAATATCTATATCATAATAAAAACTAATTTGAATTATATTTTTAATAATGAAAACATTCACTTAAATGTCTGTATGTTGAATTCCTAGCAATAACAAAAAACTGAAGATAGCTCAATCATTTCTAAATTTTTGTATTAACTGTTGTTTCTGTTATTTAATTGTTGTTAAAGATTTAATAACAATTTAAAAAGCCAATTAGTCCTTGTAAGTACTAATTTGCTTTTAAGCTATTTATTGTTAATATGTATGATAAAAAAATAATTTTTAATGATACAATATGGTTGCACCCGTGCTTCCAGCTAAAACACACACACCAACAAAAATAATATTGGAGTAGTCCTAGACATAACCAAATATTGCACCAAAAACACTACATAACAAAATAATAATGTTGCATCAAAAAAACTAAATTAAAATTTTGAAGGATCTAACCTACATTGGCTAACTCTAGTACCTCACATCTTATTCACATGGCCATCGCCACTCTTGGATATGAAACTTCCAAAGACTTGTAAGTTAAGCACTAAATTTTCAGAGGCCCACTTTTTGGAAATGCTTAAAAAGTGGGTCCTATTATACAAGGAGTCATTTATGTTTAAGGCTACCAACATGCTCACCATATTTTGTTTGAATTGGAAACCTGAATGTCTGGCCCTCTCCTTGTAAGTGACAGTTTAACATGTTACATTTGCTTTCCANTAAATAAGCTGTTAATTATTTCTGTTTTTAATTTTTCATTTTAAATTTTGAATTTATCATTAAAAGGACATTGTAAAACAATTAAAAATTGTTTAACTTGAAGATTTATTATAGTTTTTTCCATGATTAATATGTAATTCATCCAGTATTATTTACTTGCTATTATTTTCAACAATAGCTAACATATAATTAATTGGAGCCACGTATTAAGGCTGATAACATTAGCATGATTTTGATTAGGCTAAAATAAGTGAAGTGTTAAAAGTGTATTTTAACTGTCATGTTTTCAGTCTGTTAATTTTTATAACATTAAATGGCCTACAGCAATTTTCATGATTATAATAAGCAGAGCTTTATCATCATATACAGTAATATGATAATAAAGTAAAAATATATTTTATTATTTTTAACTTATGAAGAATGCAATATTTATTTGAACAAACAATATGAATTATATAGTTTTGGCTTTTATTAAGAGATTAAACAATTTTGTATAAATATATTGTCTTATATAATTAATTTAATTAAATGTATTAATGAATATAGCAAACTTTGAGTTGTGATTCTATTATTATTATGGAGTGTAGATTAGAGGTATTTAATGTAATAACAATTTAATTACAGAGCTGATCTGTATGAAGATGAAGCAATAAAAGAACTTATAAAATTTGAAACAAAATGGGAGAAAGATTATAAACGATATTCATCTCATTCAGTTAAAGAATTTACAGGTAGAAATTAATGTTTTTCCCTCATAAGATTTTATAAATTTTCAAATTAAAAAAAAAAAATAATAAGTTATTAGAATTTATCATGCTGAAAATTATCATGTTTTACAATCTATTCTAGATATATTACACCTGAATGTTTTAGAAAAAATTTTTTGGTTTATGATGTTCTGGACCTGTATTTTGTGAAAGTACAGCAAATACTAATAATAGAAATCAATATTTAAAGACACAATGAATTAAAAAGAATAATAAAATTTATAAGTACAGTAGAGCATCAATTATCCGACCCTTGATTAACCGTCACATCGGTTAACCGACCGTTCTAGTCAGCAAATTTCAAATGTCTGCTAGTGATGTTGCATTACAATATTTAGCTATATCTTGGCTACTTTAATATTATTTTTGTTAAATATTTGTGTGTTTTAGCTGGCATCAACGGCTTGACCATTGAAGGGAGGCCAATATTGAAACGAGACTTAATTTTCTAATTATGAGTGGTTATTTGTTTTGTGAGCAATAAAATAATTTAAAAATAATTTTTAACAATACAATAGCGACAATTATTATTTCAAAAAAAAAAAAAAATTTGTTAGGCTAAACATCGATGAAAATTCAATGCGAAGTTGGTTAATAGCAATATACTAATAAACTAATTACATGGGATATACTAATATCCTAATATACTATACTAATAATGTATTTTTTTCCTTTTTGGTTATCCAATTTTTCAGTTATCCGACCAACCTGAGTCCCCAATTGAGTCGGATAATCGATGCTCTACTGTACTTAGGTTTTTATAACAAGTTTTTACCAAGTTACTAGAACATGAAAATGGATTTCAAATGAAAATATTTAAAAATAAAAATTTTATTTTCATTTATTATATTCCATTTGAAGATTTTACCAGTAAATTGTTGTTAATTATTATGCATCTTATTTATCAAGTTATCAAGATATATAGTTTTTTAATAATTATCTACTATCACAGATAGTAAAAAATGGTTGAAAGAAATTTGAAGCACCTGATCTATATAGAATTGTAAATAAAAGAACACAAATTTACAAAAAAAAACAATGTAAAAAGTTTAAACAATGCAATTTTATCTGATAATTTCCATATTTAAATTATACAGTTTGCTTACAAACCAATAAATAATTAGAACTGTAGAAAATAAATATGTATTTAAAACTTAAAAAAAAATTTTAAATACATATTTATTTTCTATGGTTCTAATATTAAGTTATGGTTTGTCTTAATATATGAATATTATTGGAAAATTGTTTTCTATAGTTTTAATTTATTATATCTATTGAAGATTTTAAAAGCAAATGTGTATTTTTTTTTTTTTTTTAATTTTAGTAGATAAACTACATATTTCAATAATTTTGTTATTTAATTTTTAGAAGCAGAAAAAGAAAAAATGCTGAAATTACCAAATAAAGAATATATCCTTTATTATATATATTTTAAAATTTATCATATAAGTATTTTATATTTAAGCCTTAACAATTGTGTACATTTATTAGATGAAGAAACAAGACATGCTCTTTATCTTGGTTTAGTAGATATTTTGTTAGCATTTGCATATAACGGAAGAACTACAGCGGGAGAAAATACTGTGAGTCATTGATAATTCATGATTTTTAATTGTAGAAAAAATTTATTATAAATTGAATGATTAATTTAATTAGTAAAGATAAACATTAAATCTATTGAATTTGCTATTTGTATTTCAAATAAAAATTTATTTTACAGGTGGAATCAGCATGGACAATCTGCAAATTGAGTGGGACATTATCATGGCTTGTAGTAAGTGTTTTCTAATTATTGAAATTCTAGCAGACTATTACTTGTATGCCTGTTTGAAAATGCATATTTGGGTTTATTAAATACAATAAATTTTGCAATAAAATATAATATGAATCTAATTTATGAATACTTGACATACAAGAATTCAATTCAAGGAGTACCAGTTGATATTTATGAGGAAAATATTCTAATCACAAGTGCAACAAGATTGAAATTCCTGCACATACTGATTAGATGGCTTGTGCGTTCTAGTCTTGTTTCTCCTTCATTCACTTATTAGTGCTATTTGTTCTAATATGGCTTCTATCTTATAAATTCTCCTATTAGTGATTTACAATTTTATTTTATGTTGTTTTACTAGTTTACTGCATACATATTATCTTAAGTAACTATTGTTTTCTTACCATTAGATAAAGAAGTGTCCAGTAAATTATGTACAGTACATTAAGTTCACACTTAATATTGTTAATAGGTTCTTGTTAATTGTAACATAAAGCAAAATGATATACTGTACACTGTCTGTCCAGAAAGTTCCAGTACTATTGTTCTAAAAAATTCAAAAGCAAATGGAAAGATTTTTAATCTTTACAATGTTTCACATAGTCATCTCCCCATCTCAATTCATGATTGACAACAATCATACAAGCACTGAAAGCTGCTTGAAAATTTACTTTTGTAATCCTCTTTAATTCTCATTTCACGTTGTCTAAAATGTCTTCTAAATCATTTGTATTGTTTACCCTTCAACTGCATCTTGAGCTATAGAAAGAGGAAAAAGTCACAGAGTACATGGTCTGGCAAATACAGTGTGTTAACAAGCACAGGGACTTGTTTTTGAGCTATTTTTGCTGTACAGTTCTAGGTGAATGGATTGTGCATTGTTGTGAAGCAGAAAAAAATAATTCTGTTTTTTGTCTTTCTGGGCAAACATACCAAATCCTTTTACAAAGACACTCCAACATGCTCAGGTCACAGAGGTCACAGTGATGCCTGCTAGGAAGAATTCTTTATGGACAAGACCATCAATTTGATGAGCATAATCTTGCATTATCTTCAAGTGATTGCCTCCCTTCTTGAAATTGTTTTTACCATTTAGACATCTTTGAACAAGATAAACAATTGTCTTCATACACAGTTTTCAAGGCATTGTAAATTTCTGTAGCTGTTTTATCAAATTTATGATTAAATTTTATTACTTTTCTTTGCTGCTCCATTGCTCCATCACAAATTTTTCAACAAACAAAAAAATTTTACCTTTAAAAGTACATTACAGAAAAAAGACTGACAATAGCATTCTGAATAAATCATGTGTAAACATGAAAGTTTTAATTAAAAGATTACATAGTAATCAGGTACATGGCACCACTTGTCTCTCTGATAAAAAATAATCAGTCCCGGAACTTTCCAGACAGTGTATAATGAAACCAATTTTCCCATAGGCTGAATTGTATATAAACAGGCTACAATTTCGTTAACATTCTTATTATGTCATGCTTTAAGGCTCTAGCATTTCCTATCTCATAGAATCAATTTTACTGTTTATAAAGAAAACCCATCAATGATAATTGTAAATTAATACAAATCTACTTGTTATAATGTCATTGAGGAAAGATCCAAAACAATGTTAAATAAATAACATATGTGAATTTGTTGTATTTATTTATTAGGTCTTAATCATTTTTTTTTTTTTGTGGCTGTATGGCAGAAGAAGTTAAGATGTTAGCCTACCTCTTTGGGGGACCCAGGTGGTAGGCTTGAATATGGACAATAAAAAAACCCTAGGAATATTTCTTGGGCAGTCTGTCCTCATGAAATATTTTAGGGTTTTTTGACTGCCCTCATTCTTTTTATTTATGACTGGATCCCATCTCTCACTATCTGGCTGCTCCCATTGTGAACTTGGCCAGAAAGGGCAGTATCCACAGGACAGAGAGTTAAAAAATAGAAACAAATCACTTTTCTCATTTCACAATCCCTTTTATGTATAAACAGAGTATTCAAAAATATGTTCAAAACTTTAAAGGATGGAAGATATGGTTGAATTGGAACAACAAAGATGGTATGAGACTCCCATTGAAACCTCTGAGGACCTTGTTGCCAGAATTAGTATTACTGCTGCAGCTGTGTGCGAGATGCCCAGTATCCTCCAAAATGTATGTGATTCATTGTCAACACTGAAGCATTCATTATGGTTGGTGGTTGCTCCTTTCAGCAATTTTTGTAATTATCCATTATTAAAGATTTTTTTCCATGTTCTGTGTCATGAGTCATTACTTTGTTTATGCCCTAGCACTTTACATTTGACCATACATTCTATAATGGGAAATGTTTGTTTTTGTGTTCTTCCACCCCATAAAGTTTTGCCCATCTTTTTTGAAACATCTTGTATATATGTATGTATATATTTTTAACCACTCTTTCCACATTCTGGACACCAAGCGGATCTTTTATTAGGCTCATTATGGGTTTGGCCAGACCCACAATGATGTCTGGGTGGTGAGGGACTTGACTGGCCTGACATATTTGGGATATACCACCCCTGTAAAATTTCTAAGGTTTTATTGACCCAACCAGATTTATTTCTGGATCCTTCAAAGCAATAGGCTGACAATTTAACCACTCAACCATCTGACAATCTGACTATATTGTAAATAATCAACATTATTTACAATATAATGTTGATTATATTGTAAATAATGTAATCAACATTTTCATTTATTTTATTTCATTTGAAATCATTGGCTGATGATAGGTGAACAGGCATTTTATAGAACTTCACTGATATTTGGGATGTATAGATAATTCAGAACATATACAAATTTTAATCATAAGAAATAATAGAAAAGCTAATCCCAATTTACAAGATTTTGATTCACTAAAAGTTTTCAGGATCCGTTATGAGCATATCTTGATTCTAATAATAACTTTTGATATATTATCAATATATCAAAAGTTATATTGATAAACTTTTCCAGTCTAAATTCTATTATTTTCTGATAATATAATGAAAATATTACATAAACTTTTAGATTTAACTTTAATTTATAAAAGAAATTATAGGTTTTAAAGTGATTAAAGTGATAAGATTAAAAGTATATTATATTAAAACATGATCTTTTGGTTTTTAATACAAAAACTACATTTATTATTGAGAAGATATTAAATTCAGAAAAATAATTATCATGAAAACCAAATCAATAAGTTAGATTAATGTTTCTTAGATTAATTCTTATGATATAAACTTTTATAATAGATTATAAATTTTAAAACAAATTAAATTTTTTTCTTTTTTAGACTTTCCATTCTTTGAATGAAGTGGCAATAAATTTTATACGTCGAAGTCTCTGTTATCCTTTATACAGACACTGGGGACTATCATTAAAAGTGATAAAAGATGCTAGTAAAATATTATATTTAGGTAAGTTAATTTGTTTTCATTATAATTGAGAATATTTTTCCTATTTAATTGTTATACAGATTGATTATCCAAAGCAATTCAGGACTGGGGTTGTTCAGATAACTGATCATATATGAAAAAATATATTAACCTATTCCTGTTAAAATTTTTTCCGTTGCGTGTCACTTTGCGTTTGATTTTCGTTGATGTTAAGCTTAACAAAAATTTTTAAAATAGTAATCATGGCTATTGTATCATTAAAAATTATTTCTTTATTTTTCACAAAACAAACAAAATAAATATATTGAAAAATATAAAAACAAAACAGTTATATTTTGGAAGTTAATCTAGTATCAAAAATGTTGCAATTCAACACAACACACATCCCAACAGACAGTCCTCAGAAAAACATCACACAAAACAAGCAAAGCTCCTTTTTTTTTTTTTTTTTATCTGGAGATGTTAGCTGCTTGGGCTTTATTCTCCAATGAGCTGAAGCAAAACACACCAGTCACAATGCAAGGTCCTAGAATATAGCACACGATGGGGGAAAAAAAGCCTCGTTCAAATACTGGCGCGTCCTTAAGTACCCTCTCAATGTGTATAAATCAGAACGTTTTTGATACTAGATTAACTTCCGAAATAAAATTGTTTTTGTTTTTATACTTTTCAATATGTTTATTTTGTTTGTGCAGAATAAAAAGAATTTTTAATGATACAATATGGTTGCACCCGTGCTTCCAGCTAAAACACACACACCAACAAAAATAATATTGGAGTAGTCCTAGACATAACCAAATATTGCACCAAAAACACTACATAACAAAATAATAATGTTGCATCAAAAAAACTAAATTAAAATTTTGAAGGATCTAACCTACATTGGCTAACTCTAGTACCTCACATCTTATTCACATGGCCATCGCCACTCTTGGATATGAAACTTCCAAAGACTTGTAAGTTAAGCACTAAATTTTCAGAGGCCCACTTTTTGGAAATGCTTAAAAAGTGGGTCCTATTATACAAGGAGTCATTTATGTTTAAGGCTACCAACATGCTCACCATATTTTGTTTGAATTGGAAACCTGAATGTCTGGCCCTCTCCTTGTAAGTGACAGTTTAACATGTTACATTTGCTTTCCAGACACAAACTGATAAGGCTACCGGCACCTGCATTAATTAGTAAGTAAAACTGATGCCGATAAATAATTTGAAGTGGTGAAAAAATTTTAAACCTGGTGAAATAGTGGTGATATTTTTTAATTTTCCAGAGCAACCTCTGCATCTGTACATGTTAATTTCAGACTGAGGCAAGGATGGCCATTTATAGGCTCAGATGTACTGATCAGCTTATTACTAGGCCCAGTATTGTTGGACATTTGGCTTTACTGAAGAACGATTAAAGAAGATATCTTTTTGATGGTTTCCAACAAAATGTTGTCTCAGTTTTTGTTCAACAGGCATTATTTAGTCTCTCATTTTGATTAGCATAAGGGTAAGATGACCTTTCATTCATAGTATATTATCCTGTTTGTAGATGAATCTAAAACTGATAATGGCTTGGATGCTGGCATTTGTAGATTTGTAGTTTGAGAATGGTATATTAGAACCTTTTTGTCCTGCTGGGTAGCTTCCCACTGTGTTCCAAGCAGAGATACTAGCTATTATTTGGTGTATTTGCATTATTTCACATACTTAGTATCTTTTTAATAAAACTATCTATATTGCCTTAAAGGCATTTGATTCCTGTCAGATTACTTTAGTACTTGCTTGGGATTACTGTTTGCACCTCAATGAGCTGGCTATCCATAATAGTCTTTCAATCTTGCAGCAAATAATATGTATTTGAATTAAATATAAAACATTCCATTTTGTATTTAATTCAAATACATATTATTTGCTGGAAGATTGTATGTGTGGTATGTAGTGTTTAATTTATCTACATTCCAGCTGTTACAGACTTTTATTTTATAATAATCTTTCCTTTATGGGTGCCAGAACATGAGGATATCACTGGCAATATAAATGCAGGGAGCTCTATATTCCATTGTGGAACCTAAACCAACACTTGGTTATTTCCTGTAATACTTTATCTAGAGCTGTCAAAGATTGGTCTACCTCTAATCATTTTCCAAACGCTGACAATCTGTTCCTAGGTTAAAGCATAGCTTCAAGACATTTCCTAGTCTGCTCTCTGAACAAACAAGATTCCTTCTTTTTTGACAAGAAACATGTTTATGGTTGGTGTTGTGACTGGTTTGAACACTTGTGTAAATGTGCCAACTGAAACTTTGTCTAGGTTCTCCTTTTTTTGACTCTAGTGACATCCCTCAGCTTTCTTTGGAGGTCTACCCCTTTTTTTTTAAAGAGATTAGACTTCTGAAGTAATTTCCTGTGGAGCGCACAATAAATGTATTTTCAGGTCAAGGTGCATTTGGTCTGCCAGCCCCACTAGTTCAATAAACAATAAACAAACAAGATTTTTTCTTGTGTCATCTTCTAATCTTTTGATTTGTTACACTGAACGACTAGTACTCACCTCTGTAATAGTAACAGCATGCCTATACATTTATATGCTTTCTGGAATTTCTTTTTGGATTGATGTCAGAGATGTTATTGTATTTCCTTGCCAATTGTGAAGTATTTGCCTCTTAGAGCTTTCTTCACTCATGGAAACAAAGAAATTGCAATGGGCTGATTAGTAAATATGGGGATATGGCAAGATTTCAGTTCCAATTATAATGTGAGAATCAGAATAGAAATTATACAATTAATATATTTAAATATGAAGTTTAATACATCAAGCTAGAAACTGACCCTAATCTAAATCGGAGACCTTTCCTTAAGGGACTCCAACCTTTTTTTTTTTTTTATTTTTTTTTTTGATGATGAAAAGAATGAGGGAATATTACTTTCTTATGTAGTAAAATTACTTCTCCCTCCAAGTTGTTATTTAATTTCCCTGAGAAAATAAATGTATCTTCTACATGTTGTTTACACTAATGGAAACCACATTTGTCACTTTTGCAAAAAAAAAAAAAAAAAAGGTAAATTGAACTTCCCTTTCTCACATTCTTATCGCCAATCTTGACAACCATCTGGATATCTACCCCTCTCTACATCATTAGCAGACACGAATCCAGGATTTCTATTTAGAAAGTTCAATAAAAAGGACAATTTCCCCCAATTCAGAGAGTTCTCCAATCATTCCAAATTGTGCTCCAAACCCAAGAGTCTCTCCTTCAAAAATTTTTGACTTGTACACTTTGAAGACAGAAGTGAGTTCCCATTCTCTCATCCTCCCCTTTCCAAACATTGTTTCCATCTAGAGAACTCCAATGAGGTAGTAAGTTTTACTTAATGTAAGCTGTCTCTCTCACATGAATAGATAGGGATTTAGATTTTTCATCATGTAATGATTTTTATTTACTTTATATTTTGTTCCTAAAAAATTGTTTTGTTTTGTTGATTTGAATAATGGGCTCAACTCTATACCAATGTCTTATCACAGATATACAATTCTCTCCTACTCAAAAAAGTATATAAATTTAATCATTAGCATGTCTAATGCTCTAATTAGGTGTCAGGAAAAACTGACAGGTAGATCAAACGAACTACCTGTCACCCAAATCAAATACTACAAAAACCATCCTAGTGACCCTGTGGGCAAATCTTCCTGATCCAAGGCCAGTAAGGAGTGAGAAACGAAGCTTTCGTCACCCCGACTTCCCACATTTGTTTCTTGCCCACCGGATTCCCATAATAATACTGGTTGAACAATATTGACAAAATGTGATGTAATGTTGTTGTACTTCATAATTAACTTCTGAATATTTGATTTTTGTGAACAGCATATTGAATATTTTTTTGAGTCTTTGAATAATTTTATTCAGAGTTGTTTCATGAGGAATACCAAATGATTACTTTAAAACAATCATCAATCGTAAACCATTAAAAAAAAAACCTGTAAACAAAATTGATCTACAGGAACTAATTGACACTTGAGGCTGGCCCCAAGACATCACAGAGGACATATTCAGCATATTTTTCTCCAAAAATTTATGCAAGAAAAAAATATTGAAATGATTTTGTGAATTTAATGGTCAACATTCATACTTTTCTAATTTTATTAATGTCTCTCTTACAGGAAAAGAATATGTTTTAAAATGTTTGTTGGAAATACATTCCCTTCTACAGAAATACGAGTCAAGATATATCATCAATGATCTTTATATTATGGACTACTGCATATGGATACAGACTGTTAGGTAATAGAATCAACATCTTTATCAATTTTTTTTTTTACTGATATATACTATAGAAATTTAATTTATTTATAGCACAGAAACTTTGATGTCATTATCAAATGCCCTTTCTCGGGTAAGTCATTTCTAATAAAAACCGTTATTATTTTTTAAAACTTATTTATTATTATTNTATTTTCATTTATTATATTCCATTTGAAGATTTTACCAGTAAATTGTTGTTAATTATTATGCATCTTATTTATCAAGTTATCAAGATATATAGTTTTTTAATAATTATCTACTATCACAGATAGTAAAAAATGGTTGAAAGAAATTTGAAGCACCTGATCTATATAGAATTGTAAATAAAAGAACACAAATTTACAAAAAAAAACAATGTAAAAAGTTTAAACAATGCAATTTTATCTGATAATTTCCATATTTAAATTATACAGTTTGCTTACAAACCAATAAATAATTAGAACTGTAGAAAATAAATATGTATTTAAAACTTAAAAAAAAATTTTAAATACATATTTATTTTCTATGGTTCTAATATTAAGTTATGGTTTGTCTTAATATATGAATATTATTGGAAAATTGTTTTCTATAGTTTTAATTTATTATATCTATTGAAGATTTTAAAAGCAAATGTGTATTTTTTTTTTTTTTTTAATTTTAGTAGATAAACTACATATTTCAATAATTTTGTTATTTAATTTTTAGAAGCAGAAAAAGAAAAAATGCTGAAATTACCAAATAAAGAATATATCCTTTATTATATATATTTTAAAATTTATCATATAAGTATTTTATATTTAAGCCTTAACAATTGTGTACATTTATTAGATGAAGAAACAAGACATGCTCTTTATCTTGGTTTAGTAGATATTTTGTTAGCATTTGCATATAACGGAAGAACTACAGCGGGAGAAAATACTGTGAGTCATTGATAATTCATGATTTTTAATTGTAGAAAAAATTTATTATAAATTGAATGATTAATTTAATTAGTAAAGATAAACATTAAATCTATTGAATTTGCTATTTGTATTTCAAATAAAAATTTATTTTACAGGTGGAATCAGCATGGACAATCTGCAAATTGAGTGGGACATTATCATGGCTTGTAGTAAGTGTTTTCTAATTATTGAAATTCTAGCAGACTATTACTTGTATGCCTGTTTGAAAATGCATATTTGGGTTTATTAAATACAATAAATTTTGCAATAAAATATAATATGAATCTAATTTATGAATACTTGACATACAAGAATTCAATTCAAGGAGTACCAGTTGATATTTATGAGGAAAATATTCTAATCACAAGTGCAACAAGATTGAAATTCCTGCACATACTGATTAGATGGCTTGTGTGTTCTAGTCTTGTTTCTCCTTCATTCACTTATTAGTGCTATTTGTTCTAATATGGCTTCTATCTTATAAATTCTCCTATTAGTGATTTACAATTTTATTTTATGTTGTTTTACTAGTTTACTGCATACATATTATCTTAAGTAACTATTGTTTTCTTACCATTAGATAAAGAAGTGTCCAGTAAATTATGTACAGTACATTAAGTTCACACTTAATATTGTTAATAGGTTCTTGTTAATTGTAACATAAAGCAAAATGATATACTGTACACTGTCTGTCCAGAAAGTTCCAGTACTATTGTTCTAAAAAATTCAAAAGCAAATGGAAAGATTTTTAATCTTTACAATGTTTCACATAGTCATCTCCCCATCTCAATTCATGATTGACAACAATCATACAAGCACTGAAAGCTGCTTGAAAATTTACTTTTGTAATCCTCTTTAATTCTCATTTCACGTTGTCTAGAATGTCTTCTAAATCATTTGTATTGTTTACCCTTCAACTGCATCTTGAGCTATAGAAAGAGGAAAAAGTCACAGAGTACATGGTCTGGCAAATACAGTGTGTTAACAAGCACAGGGACTTGTTTTTGAGCTATTTTTGCTGTACAGTTCTAGGTGAATGGATTGTGCATTGTTGTGAAGCAGAAAAAAATAATTCTGTTTTTTGTCTTTCTGGGCAAACATACCAAATCCTTTTACAAAGACACTCCAACATGCTCAGGTCACAGAGGTCACAGTGATGCCTGCTAGGAAGAATTCTTTATGGACAAGACCATCAATTTGATGAGCATAATCTTGCATTATCTTCAAGTGATTGCCTCCCTTCTTGAAATTGTTTTTACCATTTAGACATCTTTGAACAAGATAAACAATTGTCTTCATACACAGTTTTCAAGGCATTGTAAATTTCTGTAGCTGTTTTATCAAATTTATGATTAAATTTTATTACTTTTCTTTGCTGCTCCATTGCTCCATCACAAATTTTTCAACAAACAAAAAAATTTTACCTTTAAAAGTACATTACAGAAAAAAGACTGACAATAGCATTCTGAATAAATCATGTGTAAACATGAAAGTTTTAATTAAAAGATTACATAGTAATCAGGTACATGGCACCACTTGTCTCTCTGATAAAAAATAATCAGTCCCGGAACTTTCCAGACAGTGTATAATGAAACCAATTTTCCCATAGGCTGAATTGTATATAAACAGGCTACAATTTCGTTAACATTCTTATTATGTCATGCTTTAAGGCTCTAGCATTTCCTATCTCATAGAATCAATTTTACTGTTTATAAAGAAAACCCATCAATGATAATTGTAAATTAATACAAATCTACTTGTTATAATGTCATTGAGGAAAGATCCAAAACAATGTTAAATAAATAACATATGTGAATTTGTTGTATTTATTTATTAGGTCTTAATCATTTTTTTTTTTTTGTGGCTGTATGGCAGAAGAAGTTAAGATGTTAGCCTACCTCTTTGGGGGACCCAGGTGGTAGGCTTGAATATGGACAATAAAAAAACCCTAGGAATATTTCTTGGGCAGTCTGTCCTCATGAAATATTTTAGGGTTTTTTGACTGCCCTCATTCTTTTTATTTATGACTGGATCCCATCTCTCACTATCTGGCTGCTCCCATTGTGAACTTGGCCAGAAAGGGCAGTATCCACAGGACAGAAAGAGTTAAAAAATAGAAACAAATCACTTTTCTCATTTCACAATCCCTTTTATGTATAAACAGAGTATTCAAAAATATGTTCAAAACTTTAAAGGATGGAAGATATGGTTGAATTGGAACAACAAAGATGGTATGAGACTCCCATTGAAACCTCTGAGGACCTTGTTGCCAGAATTAGTATTACTGCTGCAGCTGTGTGCGAGATGCCCAGTATCCTCCAAAATGTATGTGATTCATTGTCAACACTGAAGCATTCATTATGGTTGGTGGTTGCTCCTTTCAGCAATTTTTGTAATTATCCATTATTAAAGATTTTTTTCCATGTTCTGTGTCATGAGTCATTACTTTGTTTATGCCCTAGCACTTTACATTTGACCATACATTCTATAATGGGAAATGTTTGTTTTTGTGTTCTTCCACCCCATAAAGTTTTGCCCATCTTTTTTGAAACATCTTGTATATATGTATGTATATATTTTTAACCACTCTTTCCACATTCTGGACACCAAGCGGATCTTTTATTAGGCTCATTATGGGTTTGGCCAGACCCACAATGATGTCTGGGTGGTGAGGGACTTGACTGGCCTGACATATTTGGGATATACCACCCCTGTAAAATTTCTAAGGTTTTATTGACCCAACCAGATTTATTTCTGGATCCTTCAAAGCAATAGGCTGACAATTTAACCACTCAACCATCTGACAATCTGACTATATTGTAAATAATCAACATTATTTACAATATAATGTTGATTATATTGTAAATAATGTAATCAACATTTTCATTTATTTTATTTCATTTGAAATCATTGGCTGATGATAGGTGAACAGGCATTTTATAGAACTTCACTGATATTTGGGATGTATAGATAATTCAGAACATATACAAATTTTAATCATAAGAAATAATAGAAAAGCTAATCCCAATTTACAAGATTTTGATTCACTAAAAGTTTTCAGGATCCGTTATGAGCATATCTTGATTCTAATAATAACTTTTGAAATTCTGTACAAAGATCAAGAATTATGAAAGTTTGAATTTTGTCATCCAGTGTAATGCATCTAGTCAAAATGAAAAGTTTTGGAAAATGGTAGCCTGATTTTATTAATTGGGCTGCAATTTGAAAAAATTGTAGGCCTATAAATTCTCACGCTAATCCGCCTGTCTGTCTGTCTTTTCTTAATCTCTAGAATAGAGTTAGATAGACGAAAGACGAGAAAAGTTATGAAAACCTTGAGGGCAGTAGGCCCCGATTAACTATATACGAACTTCTAATGTAGACCAGAAGTCATGTTATTTCAATTCAAAATTTTCCCCTAAAAGTAGTTAATAGATGACCGGCATGACTCTATTGTTAAAGAAAAAGTGTGATGTACAGGGGCAAGACACTACTAATTTGAGGTGGAGAACATATATTTTAAACTAAATAAATTAAAAACGATTAAAAATTGCAGCTTGACATTGTGACGATGCACAATAAATAATTGTTTGTTGAATATGAATATAAATTATGGAAAACATTAGATATAAGTTATTGTTTCGACATAAGATAATTTCATTTTTGTAAACTCTAAAATAGAATATACTTTAAGTACTGTAATGCAAAATATAAAAAAATAATATTTGCTGATTATCAAAATCTTGAATAATAATTATTTAATTAATAATAATGCCAAAGTTATNCAGCGTGGTGTTTTCTCCTGCAAAAGGATTTTACTGATTTTTTTTAGAAACAGCCAAAAACACGGGGATGCTTAGAATACTCATTTTTAAACTCTGTAGAAGGAAATGCAATTCGGAAGAGGTAGATTTTGGCAAATAATGAAAATATGTCATGAGTACATAACTTTTACTCAACATTGGCTTCTGAATTTGTAATGAGAGAGATTTTTTATGTGCATAAAGGATTTTTTTACATACGTAAAATAAATTTTTGTTTCCTATAACCTAACACACTGAGCAACAGTTGCGATTTTGAGTCCCGCTCAGGGCCGAGTATTTTCTTCCAGAGGTTAATCTTTACCTATGTGCACCGTCATGGTGGCTCGTTCCTTTCTTCTGTTTGTTGGAATCAAGGAACAGTGGGGACGCACGTTCTAACCTAACCTATTCTAATAAATTACCAAATTATTGGAGTTATTGGTTATAGAAATGGCAAATTCCATCTAGACAAAGGAAAATAGCGTATACAGTTCAACAAATGGATACTACGTACATCGCAAGGATTCAACTAAATAAAGAGGAAAAACGCCAAGTGTTTAATTAATAACACAGTCTTGTGTTCAATAGTCAAGAAATAAGATGATGTTAAAGCAATAAACACATATGTCGTCCCAGTACTCAGTTATTCTTTTGGAGTTATACATTGGACTCACATAGATCTTAAGCAACTCCAAATGAAAACAAGAACAACACTTACTAAGCATAAACAACATCATCCTAAATCTGCCATAGAAAGATTAACCCTTCCACGTAAAGGTGGCGGATGTGGCCTGATCGACATAGTTAACCTCCACAACAAACAAATACAGACATTGCGAGAGTTTTTCTACAAAAAACAAGAAATGTCACAGTTACATAAAGCAGTAACTCTAGCAGACTCAAGTAATACACCATTAAATTTACATTCACAACGTATGGACACGACACAACATCCAAAATCACAGATAAAACAATTTACCACAATAGACCAGACATCCCACTCATTGACAAACACAATAAAATCACATACGTTATAGACATAGCCATTCAAAACACTCACAATGAACAAAACACATGCACTGAAAAAATTAGCAAGTAAACAGAACTTGCCCAGGAAATAAGGAATCTGTGGAGGATGGATAGGGTTCTTATTATACCTGTTGTCCTCTCCTCTACAGGTGTCATACCCCACACACTACACAAAAGCCTGGGAACATTAAAATTGAATAGAAACACACACATCACACTACAGAAGGCCACTATATTGAATACATGTCATATTGTTAGGAAATTCCTGAATACAGACATACACTGACACACTCATTTAATTTTTGTCTTGTTTTGAAGTTACTATGGCTTGACTCTGGTCCGGCATAGTACACAGCCATCCGAGTGTAACTCACAAAACGCAACATAATAGTAATAATAGGCTTATGGCATTACGAAATTCTATTAATAGTATCATATCATATGTTTTTGAGGGGAATAACATTTTGGTATGCCGTGTTGAGTCATAGGTGTGCCGCCAGTAGAAAAAGGTTGAGGAACAATGCCCTAGGCTACAGCCACTCACTGAAAAACATTTGAGACTCAGGTATAATGAATACAGAAAACAACCCATTTTTCTCACAACTGCTTGAGAGTTGCATTGAGTGGTTTTACTATTGATTTATAGTAGGATAGCATTACAATATACATCAAACTTGCTGAAATCCAAGGAACCAATCCAGAGCATCCCCATTAACAGAATTCAGAGAAGTAAATCTGATTACACAATTTTCGTATTATATGCAGCAGTTCTTATTTGTTGTTTTGTTTACTTGCTGTTGTTGGATAAAGAAAATTATAGGTATCAATATTGTGGGGGCTTAATCCTGTCTAATGAACACATTCATTAACACTTTATGTTCTATGGGAACTTAGTTCAGAATATAGTACAAATAATAGTGAGAAGACAAGATAAATATTTCTATGCTATACACATCATAAAACAATAAGAAAAATGTTTTTTTTTTTTTTTTTTTTGAGATTAATAGTGTTGTCTTTATTACATGCCCATCTTACTTTTTATTTCTTTGTTTTTTTTTNTAACAAGAGAAAACAGAAAAAACACCCGAAGTCAGTCGTCTTCCAACGTCTGTCCACCAAAGTCGTCCTCCCGGATTAATACCGTGACCAAGACTCCAGGATTAATTCCGTGCCTCTTTAAGGATATCATCCTGACTTTCAGCCTCCTGTTAACTGATAAGACCCAGAATCATTCTATCGAACATTCCATCGGCATCAACAGTGTCATCTGACCACAGATCTTCGACCCAAAAGAAAGGTATTTATCAACCCGTGATTCGTTTGTAAACTCTCTCTCTCGAACGGCCTAGTATAATTAGGGGCTATGACAGAAATCGAATATATCTGTATTTTCTTTAGTACTTATTAAAATTGTTATTTATTTGTTACTATGGAATCCGAGTGAGTCACTTCCTCGTCTCTCTCCTCACCTCTACTCCAAGCCCAACCGCTCACCCGCTAACGCGACGTTGTGTCACGATTTCCGAGTCCTGTGAGACTCGGTGGTGTCAGAGTCAGGTCTCCTGACGTGGTGTCAAAGAGACACCGACCCTACAGTCACACCTAAACACCAAATGTTGTAAAGGTTATTGTGTATGGATTACCATTTGTGAATTTATACAACACATAACTAGTGTTTAATAGAATATTTTTCAAGTGATATAGAAGAAAAACTTGTGTGTATATTTTTTGTAAAAAACTTTTTAAAACTTATTTATTACTATTTAATGTATTTTTTTAGGTCAGAATAAATAAGGAACATGTAAAATTAGATTTGATTGAATTAGAAGCAGCTTCAGTATTGGCTATAAAAGAAAATGAAAGTAAAAATGATAATTTGACTTCCACTACAAATTGCACAAATACCAGAGAGTCAGAAGTGCCAAATAAAGATATTGAGGAAATATGTGATAAAATTGAGGAAGTCAGTTTACAATCAAATACAAATTTTAAATTGTCTTCTCAATGCAACTATTCGAATTCTAATGATTCGGATTCAGAAAGTGAACTGGACTCTGATAGTGAAAGTTCCAGTTCCATAGCTACATCAATGACAGATAGTGATGATTACTGCTCTTCAGATTCAGATTCAGAAGACAGTTCTGATGATAATTTAGATGAAAGATGTTCTCTTTTAACTAAGCTGAGAAGTTAGATAAAACTATTTTTACAATTATATTTTTTTATAATCTTAAAAAAGTTTTTTAAGTGTAATATATTTATTGAATCAGAAAATGTGAATATATATTTTATATGAAGTAATTTTGTAAAATATTCATACTGTAATTGAATCAAATGAAAAATATTTTATTTTTATTAGTATATAATGAGGACACAAAGGCATATGAATTAATACCAAAAAATATTTTCATTTGTAGATATACACATTTGAATAAACATACCATTTATTAAATCAAAATTTCAAAATGGATGAAATTATTGATTAGAAAATAACTTTATAATCTTACTGAACATTGTCAAGAATTTACTAATGGAAAGTATTAATCAGTTTGCATGGAAGCAAAATCAAATTTTATTAATGATTAAAAAAACTTTTATGTAATCAAGTTAACCATTATCACAAGTGAAATATAATTTTGCTTTCTGCAATTTCTTCCTTTAATGATTAACTTACACCAATGTATCTTTGAAAATTATATTTTTCTTCACATTTGATTGTGATAAGAGTGCTTTCTAGACCTTTGGCAGTCCCCAATTAATAATAATTTCAGCCACCCTTTATACATAAATTAATAAGACATTTTTATAAGAACAATTTGTTGCAACAAAATTTTGACTTTAATTATATTTGTTGTACAACTTCACTAAACAATAATAATTACCATCTACATTCTATTAGTAAAGTTGCAAGAACTGAAATCTTACATATGAATACAGTAAAGTATGTCATAAATTTTAGTTTGAGGTAAGTCTCTGCAGATATGGAAGCTAGTAAGGTGACAAATCTGTTGGGGTAAACCTCAGAAAATTCATTTATATGAAATGGCCAACTTTTAGGATAGCTTGTCATCAAATTTATGGTGATTTATGTCTCGTGTCTCTTCTATTTGAAATATTTTAACATTTTCTTCAGATCTTTTAAATTACTAATGAAATAAAAATTCCATTAGCTAAAACCTGATATTCAGTTGATCCACATAACAGCAATTTCTTTTAAGTAATCTTTAGTTTTTGTCAATGCACTGTTACGGGATTTATATTAAAATCCTTTATCTCAACTTTCTAATTATCAAAGCTTCTCAATGATCTTAGCTCAGCATCAAATACATCACTTAAAAACTCACTAAACTAAATTAGTAGTATGGTCCATCACAATTTTAAATCAAGCCTCTGATAAGTACTCCTGAAATAGGACTCAGTATCTAAAGACCAGCACAAACTAATAATGATTTTTTATGGTTGCAATTGCTTTTAAAATATTGGCAATGATTGTCACAGATTTGCTCATTTACTGGAATGTGAAACTGGAGTATTACAAATAGCCAATGAGCATTTTGTACATCCATTGTCCTGTAATTTTCATGTATTTGTTGACAAAATGGCTTCAGTCAGTACTATCAATCTTTTGCTTTTAGCTTGGACTGCCACTATAGTCTTATTGTCAGCAGTTTAATTACTAAGACAAAATGATGACCTGAGATTGGATCCATCAATAAGGAATTTTGAAGTAGTTGAACTTTGCCTGGAAGATACTGCCTCTCATTGATAAGTGTTTTTGTTACAAGACTACTGTCTTCAATTTGAAAAGCTTTGAAGTGTAAATGTAATTTAAAAATTTCATTATGCATGATAAAGTAGATCTATTCTCACTGCACATCTCAGCACACTTTACTGAACAGGCATTGCTAGTCACTGAAAATATCAAAGTTGAATATGTACATCAAGTTGAAAGGATTGATCTCGAGTCCACCACTGGGCAATTATAATTGCCAGCATAATCCTTCAATGTCAAATGAGACCAGTTTGGGGCCATAAGAAAAAATTTCTTTGGTTATCCCTAAGTTCAGCCATCCATAGCAGGTGCTCTATTTACATCATTTCAATTGCACTCAGGGCCTGCTTCACAGGCTCTGAGTGCAATTGAATTATAATCTTCAAACAAAACCACAACACTACAAAGGAAAGCATGTAACTATATGCAAATGCAAGTTTGCATATGCATCAGGACATATGATGCCCAATTTCAGGCTATAAAGACTAGCAGCTGGCTTGGGCCATAAATGCTATCAGTGATGGTTTGTGACAGCTGAACTTTTGAAAGCATGTACAAAATGCCTCAGACAACAGCAAGCTGAATACCATCGGTTAACAGATGAGGAATGAGACTACATCCTGGAGCTACATGACCTCGGTTTGTCAATATGTGCAGTTGCCATGCATGTTGGCCACAATGTACCATCCGACAATGTATGACATGATGGATGCAGGAACATTTGCAAATATGCCAAAGAGCAAGTGGATTGCACCAGAGCATGACAGAGTGCAGAGATTGGCAGCTTTGCTGTATGGCCTGTTGGGACTCATTTGCCATGGCATATGACATCCAAAGCTGCTCATTGCTGTTAACAGGCACATCTGTCCACCTAAACCATTCACAACAGGCTGCAATGCATGGCAACCAGGACACCATTAACCGCTTGACACAGCTGCACACCTGGCATGGCGTTGTCATCAAAACTGGACATTGGGTATTGTTCATGGATGAATCCTGCTTCTGTCTGTGGAGGAATGATTGCTATGGTAATATTCTGGGGAACGCTGCGCCAGCCCTCTTTGCCGAGCTTCATGGTTTGGGGAAGCATGATGATCAATCAATACTGTACATATTTCTGTTACTCTGACAGATCAGTAATTGCAGTGCCTGTAGTCTAGCTACCAGTGATAGTTGATGAGAGTTTACCATGCAACTGCACATTGCATGGTAAACTCTCACCAACCTAGAATTCACATCCTTTCCTGGCCAACAGCCCCACTGGATCTCTCCCCCATGAAACATCTATAGGTCCTCATCTGATGTGAAGTTCATCATAGTCCACCATCACATACTATACACATGTGCACCACAATGGATGCAGCTTGGCAAGGGATACTTCAGGCAACCATTGCCTCATTGATAGTGTGCCTTGCCATATAGCTGTATATGATAGTATCCTTGCCATATAGACCATACATATGTAACACCTGTTCATTCAGTACAGAATATCTCTTAATCATTTGCATATCTCTGTCACCTCTACTAGTCTTGTCATGTGCATCCTTTTCTGGTGTTGTGATTTCAGTTTACAGGAGTGTATTTGATATTTTTATAATCATAGAGAAATTAAAAGCTTTTCTCATTTTTTACTGGATTTTGCAGTTTACAATAGTTTAGTCATTATGAACACTTCCATTACATATTTTGAAATAATAATTCTCAAATATAATTCATTTTTACACTAAGGCAGTGTTTTTCAACCTTCTTGAATAAGCAACCCCTTTACAAGTTAAAATATTCTGGCAACCTCCCGCAGGGCCATATTAAAACTATGTCAGTGATTTTAAAAACTACGTATTTAAGTTTCTTTCTGTTGAGACCTAAATATCAATCTAAACACCAATTGTACTGTAAAATAAACAGGCACAGCCTTCTCACTTGAGATTGTAGTTTTTTTTATTGTAGTGTAGGACCTGCAAACACTTGTCTTTTTCTTTTACCCACGATCCCCGTGTAAAGCTTTGCAACCCTCCTGGGGATTGCAACCCACAGGTTGAAAAACACTGCACTAAGGTGTCACGCAATTATTTATTGAAATTTCATTCTTTAATTCTGGTATTTTTGTTAGAATTATTCTATGAATGATCCTTATATTTAAAAAAAACAGACCTTTTCCTAGTAAAACAAATTATCACTTAAATGAGAGTACTTCATATTAAAATACAGTATAAATTTAAAGAATAAAACATCTTTTTGTTCTTTGCATAAAGTCGTATATAAAGATGACATATAATAATCTATTTATGTCGTCTTAAGAAGATTTTTCATTTCTTCAAGCTGTTATCTTTTTGGTTTGTGAAAAAAGGAGATGGGGAAAAAAAAACTATTTTTATGTAACTCTCTATAGCTTCAAATCTTTTTGTTCTATTCAATATCAATTGACAAAACCTATATAATAAAAGTATTTTAAGCTTTTTTTCATAATTTACAATAGATTAACATCTAAAGAGTTATTCAGTTTGAAAATATATATTTTCTTGAAAGACAACTATATAATTCATAATTTTATTTGTGTAAAAACAAGTTTTACAAATCATGGTTTAACATTATCTTTTTGTTTCTGCATCTTTCTGGCCTTTTTGTTATGCTTCCTTGCAAATCGAAGATTTCTCAAGAATTTAGGATCAACCTGGAAAATAAAAGAAAAATGCATCGTTTAAAAGGTTATTTAATCAAAATATCAACTTTAAAAAAATAATAATTCATCAGTTTGTTAAATTATTATTATTCAACAAATTACAGATATACAAAATTAACAAACTTTTTTCTAAAAAAGACTGTCAGGTACTTGCATCTTAATGCAATTATTATTACAATGTATATGAGCAATTATTTACTGTGACAATGTCACAATGCTCGGCTGCAATTTTTAATCATATTTTTAAAAAAATACATTTAATTTAAAATATGTCGTCTCCACCTCAAATTAGTAGTGGCTTTCCCCTATACATCATACTTTAACAAGTCAGGCTGGTTATCTATCCAACACCTTACAGGGGACAATTTTTGAATTGAAATAAAGTGACTTCCAGTTTGCATTGGAAGTTGTTACATAGTTAATCAGAGCCTCCTGCTCCTAAGGTTTCCATATCTGATCCCATCCTACATCTATCTAACTCTGTTCTTGAGATTAAGGAAAGATGGACAGAGGACAGTGGAAATTTACAGGTCTGCAATTTTTTCAAATTGCAGCCCAATAATACTTTGTTTAGAGAAATTGACAAATATTGAACATCCCATAAAAAGTTTTAGAAAAAACTTTAAATTGATATAACAGCTACTTTACAGTTATGTAAATCTGCTCTGTCATCAAATGTTTATCACCACTAATGGGTAAAACTACTGCAATATGTAAGAACATCACATTTTCCTCTTGTAAATATGTACTATATAGATAAATAACTGTGAAAACTTTAGTTATAAAAGGGGATAGACTTAGTATAACTGGCAAAAAATTCTTACAAGGAGAGGCTCAGAATTGGCATTTTGGATTTCAATGAGTTTGATATATACCGTACAGTAATATTACCCTACTATAAATCAATAATAAAGTCACTCAATCCAACTCTCAAATATTTGTCAGAAAAACGAGTTTAAAGATTTTTGTATTTTGGCCACTTGCTGAAAAAGTTGAGACTTGGTTATAACAAAATAACCAAGTCTCAACTTTTTCAGCAAGTGGCCATAGCCTGGGCCTTAAGATTACTAAGGCCGAGACGCCACTACCTTAAAAACCCCTCGCTGTAAAAGCTTTTAATCACGTGACCCTGATATTTTACACTTGATCGGGTCGTAAAACCAGCGTAAAAGCAAGTTGAACAGTGTTCAACTTTGGACGCGAATACGGCCGTAAAACGGTACCATCCACCAATCAGAAATCAGTGAAATCTAGGTCATTGACATGGTGCGAAAATGGCAAAAAACGAGCTTTTGTGTACGTACCCTCGTGGCTACTCTAGAATAGATCCGGAAAGATTTATCGAAAACATCTGAAAGTATTCGTATATCTATGACAAGAAGTATCCCGATTATAATAATGGATGCCTAAATCACGTGATACGGACGGCCAAAGGAAATCCTTCAATTTAGAGGAGTATGTAATGAAAAAAGCTAAGCTCAATAAGTACTTTATATTATCTTAATTAATAATACGATAATAAAAGTTAATATATGAAAGTAAAGATATTATTTTTACTACATTTGTAATTATAGTACANATTTAAATATGAAGTTTAATACATCAAGCTAGAAACTGACCCTAATCTAAATCGGAGACCTTTCCTTAAGGGACTCCAACCTTTTTTTTTTTTTTTATTTTTTTTTTTGATGATGAAAAGAATGAGGGAATATTACTTTCTTATGTAGTAAAATTACTTCTCCCTCCAAGTTGTTATTTAATTTCCCTGAGAAAATAAATGTATCTTCTACATGTTGTTTACACTAATGGAAACCACATTTGTCACTTTTGCAAAAAAAAATATTATCAATATATCAAAAGTTATATTGATAAACTTTTCCAGTCTAAATTCTATTATTTTCTGATAATATAATGAAAATATTACATAAACTTTTAGATTTAACTTTAATTTATAAAAGAAATTATAGGTTTTAAAGTGATTAAAGTGATAAGATTAAAAGTATATTATATTAAAACATGATCTTTTGGTTTTTAATACAAAAACTACATTTATTATTGAGAAGATATTAAATTCAGAAAAATAATTATCATGAAAACCAAATCAATAAGTTAGATTAATGTTTCTTAGATTAATTCTTATGATATAAACTTTTATAATAGATTATAAATTTTAAAACAAATTAAATTTTTTTCTTNACATGCCCATCTTACTTTTTATTTCTTTGTTTTTTTTTTAAAGTATGCTAGTAGAAGCCCCTTCCCAGACTATTACTTTCCCAGCTGTTATATATAACAGACAGAAAGTATGATAATCAGTCAAAAATTCACCCCTGAAGATTTTTAATTTTTGCACTTAGGACACATCAAGAAATGCAAAAAACTTTAGGGGTAATTTCTGTATGTATGGATGTTAATGTATACAGTGGGGCACAATTTTGTTCACCTTGTTTGAAGTTTAATAACTCTTGTGCTTTTTGTCGAAAATTTCTGAAATTTTCAGTTAAGTTTGTTTATTTTGACGGTTAAATGTTGTGGGAGTGGGGAGATAATGTGTATCTCCAGTATGATTGGACTTAATGATTTTACTGATTATTAGCATTCACATTTTTTATAAAACTCATCCTTAAATCTCCTCAAAATTAAGGTTTTTGCCATTTTATAATAGTTAAAAATATTAAAAGTTATTTAATAAAATATGATAACAGATAGTGCCACAAAAATTTTAATGTTGCTGGTTTATTTTTTTTTTATTAGTGAGAAGTTGGTACTTTAACATACAGTTAACAGCACAAGCTAATAAAATTAAGTTATTTTTTAATGCCAGTAACTGCCTTTTTCCTAACTGTTTCTATGATTTTTTGAATTAGCTTAAAAATTTTGTAAAGCTATTTACAAACATGGCAACAGTTTGGATCAAGACTATTGCGAATTTGGTCCTTTGTTTTTACCAACTTGTATTTACACTTCATCTGTATACAAGAATACAACTACTTGCAACAGAAAGTTTTTTTTTTGAAAAACTATATCTTATTTTATGTCAGTTTTATCATAAATAATACACAGTAAATAAGGGTCTTAATAGGGATAATATGGTATATCTACAATAAGAAAGGAATGCAAATATTTTATATTCTATAATTATAAGTCACAATTCTAGTTTTCAGAATTCCATTCTTTACATATCAAATGGAAATGTAATATTGGGAAAATTTGAAAATTATAATATTAACTTACTCCTTTCATAGATGGCTTGCGAAACCTTGGTGGTTTCTTGATACCATTTCTATGATCTTTGCGATCTGAAAAATTTCAATATTACATATTAATTAAATACAAATCTATCAAACTGAAAGTACTTAACAATAACAACATCATATTATATTTATCATAACTTGCAACAATTTTATTAAAAATTATTTTGTTTATCAAAATATATTGTTTTTGTATTATAAATTCATTGTTATAAACTTACTCAAGTTTATAACAATGAATTCAGTTATAAACTTAAAGCATAACAGTTATCAATAATTTATTGCAAATCATAAATAACAAATAGATTTTATATAATGCTGTAATTTAGCAAATACTCACTGCTTTTATTTCAGAGATGCTATTTAAATAAGACTGTAAATTCCTTTAATTTGAATTTAGAAACTTTTACATATTTAAAAAATTGTTATTACAACAATAATTCCTTATTTTATAAATCATCATCATATTTTAGGCATATTTGGTGAATGTTCTAATTTTTCTGGCAAAAATATTATTATTATTATTATAATTAANTTAAAACAAATTAAATTTTTTTCTTTTTTAGACTTTCCATTCTTTGAATGAAGTGGCAATAAATTTTATACGTCGAAGTCTCTGTTATCCTTTATACAGACACTGGGGACTATCATTAAAAGTGATAAAAGATGCTAGTAAAATATTATATTTAGGTAAGTTAATTTGTTTTCATTATAATTGAGAATATTTTTCCTATTTAATTGTTATACAGATTGATTATCCAAAGCAATTCAGGACTGGGGTTGTTCAGATAACTGATCATATATGAAAAAATATATTAACCTATTCCTGTTAAAATTTTTTCCGTTGCGTGTCACTTTGCGTTTGATTTTCGTTGATGTTAAGCTTAACAAAAATTTTTAAAATAGTAATCATGGCTATTGTATCATTAAAAATTATTTCTTTATTTTTCACAAAACAAACAAAATAAATATATTGAAAAATATAAAAACAAAACAGTTATATTTTGGAAGTTAATCTAGTATCAAAAATGTTGCAATTCAACACAACACACATCCCAACAGACAGTCCTCAGAAAAACATCACACAAAACAAGCAAAGCTCCTTTTTTTTTTTTTTTTTATCTGGAGATGTTAGCTGCTTGGGCTTTATTCTCCAATGAGCTGAAGCAAAACACACCAGTCACAATGCAAGGTCCTAGAATATAGCACACGATGGGGGAAAAAAAGCCTCGTTCAAATACTGGCGCGTCCTTAAGTACCCTCTCAATGTGTATAAATCAGAACGTTTTTGATACTAGATTAACTTCCGAAATAAAATTGTTTTTGTTTTTATACTTTTCAATATGTTTATTTTGTTTGTGCAGAATAAAAAGAATTTTTAATGATACAATATGGTTGCACCCGTGCTTCCAGCTAAAACACACACACCAACAAAAATAATATTGGAGTAGTCCTAGACATAACCAAATATTGCACCAAAAACACTACATAACAAAATAATAATGTTGCATCAAAAAAACTAAATTAAAATTTTGAAGGATCTAACCTACATTGGCTAACTCTAGTACCTCACATCTTATTCACATGGCCATCGCCACTCTTGGATATGAAACTTCCAAAGACTTGTAAGTTAAGCACTAAATTTTCAGAGGCCCACTTTTTGGAAATGCTTAAAAAGTGGGTCCTATTATACAAGGAGTCATTTATGTTTAAGGCTACCAACATGCTCACCATATTTTGTTTGAATTGGAAACCTGAATGTCTGGCCCTCTCCTTGTAAGTGACAGTTTAACATGTTACATTTGCTTTCCAGACACAAACTGATAAGGCTACCGGCACCTGCATTAATTAGTAAGTAAAACTGATGCCGATAAATAATTTGAAGTGGTGAAAAAATTTTAAACCTGGTGAAATAGTGGTGATATTTTTTAATTTTCCAGAGCAACCTCTGCATCTGTACATGTTAATTTCAGACTGAGGCAAGGATGGCCATTTATAGGCTCAGATGTACTGATCAGCTTATTACTAGGCCCAGTATTGTTGGACATTTGGCTTTACTGAAGAACGATTAAAGAAGATATCTTTTTGATGGTTTCCAACAAAATGTTGTCTCAGTTTTTGTTCAACAGGCATTATTTAGTCTCTCATTTTGATTAGCATAAGGGTAAGATGACCTTTCATTCATAGTATATTATCCTGTTTGTAGATGAATCTAAAACTGATAATGGCTTGGATGCTGGCATTTGTAGATTTGTAGTTTGAGAATGGTATATTAGAACCTTTTTGTCCTGCTGGGTAGCTTCCCACTGTGTTCCAAGCAGAGATACTAGCTATTATTTGGTGTATTTGCATTATTTCACATACTTAGTATCTTTTTAATAAAACTATCTATATTGCCTTAAAGGCATTTGATTCCTGTCAGATTACTTTAGTACTTGCTTGGGATTACTGTTTGCACCTCAATGAGCTGGCTATCCATAATAGTCTTTCAATCTTGCAGCAAATAATATGTATTTGAATTAAATATAAAACATTCCATTTTGTATTTAATTCAAATACATATTATTTGCTGGAAGATTGTATGTGTGGTATGTAGTGTTTAATTTATCTACATTCCAGCTGTTACAGACTTTTATTTTATAATAATCTTTCCTTTATGGGTGCCAGAACATGAGGATATCACTGGCAATATAAATGCAGGGAGCTCTATATTCCATTGTGGAACCTAAACCAACACTTGGTTATTTCCTGTAATACTTTATCTAGAGCTGTCAAAGATTGGTCTACCTCTAATCATTTTCCAAACGCTGACAATCTGTTCCTAGGTTAAAGCATAGCTTCAAGACATTTCCTAGTCTGCTCTCTGAACAAACAAGATTCCTTCTTTTTTGACAAGAAACATGTTTATGGTTGGTGTTGTGACTGGTTTGAACACTTGTGTAAATGTGCCAACTGAAACTTTGTCTAGGTTCTCCTTTTTTTGACTCTAGTGACATCCCTCAGCTTTCTTTGGAGGTCTACCCCTTTTTTTTTAAAGAGATTAGACTTCTGAAGTAATTTCCTGTGGAGCGCACAATAAATGTATTTTCAGGTCAAGGTGCATTTGGTCTGCCAGCCCCACTAGTTCAATAAACAATAAACAAACAAGATTTTTTCTTGTGTCATCTTCTAATCTTTTGATTTGTTACACTGAACGACTAGTACTCACCTCTGTAATAGTAACAGCATGCCTATACATTTATATGCTTTCTGGAATTTCTTTTTGGATTGATGTCAGAGATGTTATTGTATTTCCTTGCCAATTGTGAAGTATTTGCCTCTTAGAGCTTTCTTCACTCATGGAAACAAAGAAATTGCAATGGGCTGATTAGTAAATATGGGGATATGGCAAGATTTCAGTTCCAATTATAATGTGAGAATCAGAATAGAAATTATACAATTAATATATTTAAATATGAAGTTTAATACATCAAGCTAGAAACTGACCCTAATCTAAATCGGAGACCTTTCCTTAAGGGACTCCAACCTTTTTTTTTTTTTTTTTTTTTTTTTTGATGATGAAAAGAATGAGGGAATATTACTTTCTTATGTAGTAAAATTACTTCTCCCTCCAAGTTGTTATTTAATTTCCCTGAGAAAATAAATGTATCTTCTACATGTTGTTTACACTAATGGAAACCACATTTGTCACTTTTGCAAAAAAAAAAAAAAAAAAAAGTGAANTCATTTGAAAGAAAATGTTTTCTTAAGCAGTGTGCAAAATTTCAAGATTTTCTATAAAATTGTTGCTGAAATATAAGCAATTGAAAAGTGTAAAAATTGCCAAAAAAAGCTGTATTATCTTCCTCTTCTTTTTTGTCATCCAGCACTGCAGATGCTCATAGAGAAAAAACTACTGTGTCTGGAAAGCTCAAATTTTAAATTTAAGCCATTTTTATTATCTGATGAAACTTCCAAGTTGATAGGTCAAAATTCACAGGGTTTTCCCATAGAGCAGTGGTTCTTAACCTTTTAGTGATGAGGGACCATTTATCAAAATTTTTGTCTTGCCACGGATCACAAGCTATTTGCAGTAATATAGATTCTTATAAGGTCGTTCTATAAATTAAACATGTATAAAATTATTCGGAACCAAGAGTATTATTATTTGCGAAAATGTTACATTAATTACATTATTTTAGTGCAGGGGTCGGCAACCTGCGGCTCTTTGGATGTGAAGCTGTGGCTCTTTAGTTCCATACGCAAATATTTATTTTATCAAAAAAAAAAAAAAAACATTTAAAAATCGTTCTGAATCGATTAACGAGGATTAGGCACCAATTCTATCTCTCAACCACTTGTACTCGCTTTTCACCGCACCCCTCCCCCGTGACACACATCGTCACTGTTGTCAGTCTGTCAAAAGCTCTTGAATGATGCCATCGTCGGATGTTTCTATTATCTAATTTGTTGTGAAAAACACTACTTATATATGAATAAATAGATATTTTTTCTTATGAATAAACAGATTAGTTTTTATCAAAAAACTTTATTTATGCGAGTACTATTTATTGTTGGCAAGATAAAATTTTGTGGCTCTTTAAAAACTTTGAAATTTTGTAAATTGTAATTTTAGCTTTTCCGACTCAAAAGGTTGCCGACCCCTGTTTTAGTGCGATTTTTGTGACTGCATACTGTTGACCAACTGCCGAATTCTTGGTTCAGTGCTACTCAAAGCCAAACGCATGTCAGTACTGGTATCCAACTGATTTCAATGTTTATTTTTAATTATCAAAAGCACTGAGAATCCTTGCTCGCATAAATATGGGGTTGAAAATAAAGTTAGTACCATAAAGCAATTTCTCGAATTTTAGGGAAAGCAATAGCTTTTTGGCTCCAAAAATCTTTAAGATTAATTCCTGTCTCGAATGTATCCTTGCAGTTACTATCATGTTGCATTTCAATTAACTCTTCTTGTATTTCATCCAGTACTTCATGAAAGGATTGCAGATCAGTTTCCAAATACCTTTGTCCTTGCAGTCAGGAAAATAGCGACTGAATTCATTTTTCAAGTTTTGCAAATGGAATGTAATATTCTTTTGTATTTGTCCTTTAATCTCAGCACACTGTCCGTCAATAATTGGGTTCAATGTATCAAACACAGAAAAATTCTCTCTTTTGACTTTGCTGGTCCATAGGTCGATTTTAGTGATAAATGCACTGATTTTATCTTCAAATGCAAATATACTGCTAGCACCTTCCAATTTCATATTTCCTGACCCTTGCAGTTGAAGGTTCAATTTATTTAGTTGTGCAAAAAAATCCATTAAATAAGCAAAATGTATTTGAAATTTGAACTGACAGAACTCAGATAGCAACTCTTTGTTTTCCTTATTAGTTAAGAATAATTTTACTTCTTCTCTCAGTTTGTACAACCTGAACAGTATATTTCCTTTGGAAAGCCATCACACTTCAGTGTGAAAAAGTAACGTTTCACGTTCAAAGTTCATATCACTGCATAATTTTTTGAAGATTAACCAGTATTAAGTGCACTCCTTTTAATAAAGTTGACTACTTTTATAGCTGTTTTCATTGTAATAGCAAAGTATTCCAGGAGCGTTTTAGCAGCCAATGCTTGAACCATCGTCATTTATTTAATAATTTTAGGATGACTTCACGGACCACTTAGGGTGCTTTCAGGGACCACCAGTGGTCCACGGACCACAGCCATAGAGCTAATTCAGTTTTATGGCTTAATTTTATGCTTATAAAAATAAAATTGCATTCAAAGAAATAAATTTTATTCAAAATGTTATTCAGAATTACAAAAGCTCAAATTTATGCAAATTAAAACTTTTTTATAATTTTTCTAAATGGTGTGTTTGATTGGTGACATGTTGGTTGGTGCCAACCAAAATGAATATTGAAAGTTTTGGTTGGTGGTGCATTTCATTGGTCAGCAACACATTTGGTCATTGGTTGCCAGGTGCCAACCAATCTTGTCTTGATATAAAAATACAATTATTAAACAAAAACATCTGAGATGTAAAGAAATTATGCCAAGTAAAATTTATGACAATTTAGATAACAGTCAAAATTTTCTTAGCAGAAGCAGTACCCACAAGATTTTTATCTGTATTTACCTTACATTTTGCCTTTAAGTGTCAAGCTTATCTTTATCAAGAAAAATTTTGACCATTGTCTAAATTGTCATATATTTTTATTTTGTGTAACTTTTTATACATCTCAGATGTGTTTGTTTGGATAAATAAATTTCCAAAAGCAAGCCTCGACTTATTTCTGTTGTCACCATTCTGCCATTCTATTGTCATTCATTTAACAGTCAGATACAGTAGAGCCTTGATTATCCGACCCCCGATTAACCGACACCTCGGTTAACCAACTGTCCTAGTCGGCAAATTTCAAATGTCCACTAGTGATGTGGCACTACAATATTTGGCTATGTCTTGGCTACTTTAATATTATTTTTACGTGTTTTAGNTTCAATTTAGAGGAGTATATAATGAAAAAAAGCTAAGCTTAATAAGTGCTGTATATTATCTTAATTAATAATACGATAATAAAAGTTAATATATGAAAGTAAAGATATTATTTTTACTACATTTGTAATTATAGTACAGAAAAAAACTTGTAGAATATAATCATTGTCTTTATAACTTCAATAGTACAGGCCTGGGAGTGCCATT
Organism: Centruroides sculpturatus; assembly: GCF_000671375.1. NCBI lineage: Eukaryota > Metazoa > Arthropoda > Arachnida > Scorpiones > Buthidae > Centruroides > Centruroides sculpturatus. The sequence continues at coordinate 484,864 of NW_019384819.1, forward strand.
TCTCCTCTGAAAAAGTGAGTTGAAATACAGAAAAAGTGAATAAAAAGTGAGTGCAATAGTGACAAAACAAAAAACAAAGTGAAAACACAGAAGGAAAACTCAGCAAAATAGCAGTAAAAGCTATTTTATTTTTATTCTGTTATGGTTAAACACATTTTAAAAATTTCTGTATATACTGTAATACAGTAGCCACTTGTTATATTGCGCTTTTTTGGTCCCCCAAATTTTAAAAGCATTTGAGTCAATAAATTTTAAATTTCTAATTGCCACTGAATTTCTATTTGCAACGAAATACGGTATTTTATTTCTACTATTGTCCTTGAAACTACCACTGAAGGCGAAACAAGAAATTCGTCAAGAGCTAAATATGCAGAACAGGTGCATATTTAGTGGATAGATGTGGATAGAGGTGGATAGATGGATTATCATTTGTTTCCTTCTGATATAAAAGTTTATTTATTAGTTTTAAGTACTGTCTCCTCATTTACAAGTTTCTGTGAATTCGAAATTTCACACCTTTACCAATTAACGATATTGTGTCAATTCACATAAAGGTGTAATTTCTAATTCACCACATAATGGGCAAGGAAAAGATTTAATTCTGAACGGAAAGTTCTAAAAGTTTTATACAGTAGTAACTTTATTTTGCTTCTTAGAGAATTTTTACTCTGTAATTTTATAAGTTTTGATGTTCTATTATATATTCAATATTTATTTTATAAGATTTTCAATTACAACATTCATAATTTTTATTGAAAAATATAAATTACACGAATTTCTAATAAGCGATTTATATAGTACTGTATAATAAAATTGCAATTGATATTTTGTTTTTATATTGACAGTATTTGTCTTTCAATGTCATTGTTAAAGAAACAATAATGCTAAATGGGCGTTTATGGTATCAGTGTTTACGTAAACGTCAATTAATACGATATAACCACGAATAAAATTCAGGATTGAAAAAATTTTATATCAAACACTTGCTGATGAAAGAATAATGATTCCATAGCATGTATAATCTGTTTAGTAAAAGCCCAGAATTTTTATTACTCAGTTATATCGCGTTTTTTTCTGTCTCCCGATAACGAGTGGCTACTGTATTTCCAGTAAACCACGAATACTTGAAAAGTCTTTGACTTCTGTAAATAATCAGTCATGAATGATGATATTCTTTTATTAAGATTATTCTGGATGTTTTCAAGCTTCCTCTTGCTTTTGAACACTTAACCCTAATAAGCATCATATGTGATGCTTGTACTTCATTCATGTTCTTGCTGTTAATAGCCTTCTCCAGTTTTTTGTTTGCTGCTTCTAACAAAACTTGGCCTGTCGCATGTATTTCATTTTCTTCTACATTTTTCTAAATTCAGCTGCAGTTCCACAATCTTTATGTTACGAACATCTTTCTTTTGTTGTTCTTCAAAATGTTTCTGTGCTCTTTTTTCCGTTTCTCTTATTCTTTTTTTTAACTTCTTTTCATTTTCCAATCGGTCTTGATAATTTCTATGCGCTGAGGAAGCTGATTTCAGTAGTCCTTTGTAATGGGTACAAGGTGAGGCTTTGTTCATACATGTTTAGTCCCTCCTTAACAATCAAAAGTGAATTAAGCATTCTTTCCAACACTAATGCTCTATCAGGAGAAAGTGCACGGCATGAAATTGACCCTCTCTCTCATTGGAATACTGATTTCACTAATTTGGCTATACTGGGATATTTATCATTGTCAGAAACTGTTTATTTTTTAATGCTTCGAGATGTGTAAATATTGATTTCAAAATAAAATAATAAATATGAAATAAATATATTTCAAATAATATAAGATAAGTAAAATAATATTTTATTAATGATTTCATAAGTAACAAGGAACTTTTTCCTGCAGATGAATAAAAACATCATTACAATGTTGTTAATCTTTTGGTAAGCTTGTGAAAATGTTTCTCACAAGCAATCATGTGCTGTACTTTTTACAACACTTCGAATATTTTAATTTATTTGGTAAATTTTATATGTAAATATGAATTTACATTTTTGTTTGCTTTTTTAGTCTCTCAATTAATGCACAATTATAATCAGCATAAGAGAAAAAATTAAAAAATGGATATTTTACAAGTAATTACACATTTTATGAAAATAATACTTACTACATGGACTAATTTAATTATATTTGTAGTCAATTTAAACATAGATTTAGGAAGATATAGATGTGATTTAACATTAACAATATGCTATGAAATCATTATTTAACTCAAGTTTATGAAATTATTTAAAGATAAATCAAGTAAAAAAATATTTTTGTAAACGACAACTCCATAACCCGATTGTTAATTAAAACCAAACAATCTGCCAAATTACTGGGCTATAACAAGGATAACTAAATAGTCAGAAACAAAATAATTTGTCTAGTGCTAGGATGTTACACTATTATCTCGTGTTAATTTTAATTATTATATATTTTGAATTTAAAAGCAGCAGCAGTGTTGTCAGCTTGAGAGAGTAATCCCTTCGCCTAGTGTGTTTTCCCCTGCAAAAGGATTTTAGTGATTTTCTTAGAAAACAGCCAAAAGCGCAGGGATGCTTGAAATACTCATTTTTAAACTCCGTACAAGGAAATGTAATTCGGAAGAGGTAGATTTTGGCGAATAATGAAAATATGGCATGAGTACATAACTTTACTCAACACTGGCTTCTGAATTTGTAATGAGAGGGATTTTTTAAGTGCATGAAAGATATTTTTACGTACGTGAAATAAATTTTTGTTTCCTATAACCTAACAACACTGAGTGGCAGTTGCAATTTTGAGTCCCGCTCAGGGCCGCATATTTTATTCCAGAAAATTCTATTCGATAGTCCAATAATTCGGCAGATAGTTTGGCTTTAAAGTTAGTTTTGATTTGTCCCACATTAAGCACGTGAAAATGACCAAAAAAGTGAGAAAAGTGAGAAAATGACCTGAAAAGTGAGAAAAGTGAGGACACTTCAGAAAAGTGATCAACTCCAAGGCCTACATAACATATAGATTAATAGTCAGCAGAGACCAAACACTAGAGTANATAAAAAAAAAAAAAAAAAACAGAAAAGACAACTATAAATCTCATAAAAATTTTTGAAAATTTATTAATTTTAACTTTAGAAAGAAAAATATGAATACATAAAAATAATGTATTGTATACAAAATATTTAAATAAAAAAAATTTAAATATTAACAGAATAAATTTTTAAAATTGAAATTAAAGAAATTGCAGTAATGAAAACTAAAAAATTAAATTTGTTTTCTTCAAACAATTAAATCTAGAAATAGTAGTGTAAAAAAAGAAATTAAAGTAATTTAAATTAAATAATTTAATTACATTTTCACTTTCAATTTTAATATATTAAGATAAAAATGTATGTATATGTATTAATAGATCTTTAAGTTTTATAATTAATACATTTTTAATATATTGAATAGATAGTTACATTCGTGCAGCAAAACGAAGTGAGAAAGAAGATAAGGAAGGAGAGAATGGAAATTTTGATGGTTGTTCTGCTTTTCTCGGTCCAACCCTTTGGGATAAAACACTTACTGATTTTAAATTAGAATATGTGGATTTGGATGAATTTCTTTGTGAAAATGGAATGCCTGCAGAAGAAGGTCAAAAGGTAGACCATAATCACATGACCAGACAGCAACAACAACAGCAACAAACAGATCCAAATCAGAATCCTCATCCCCATTCTCATCTTCATCCTCATCACCATCATCACCACCATCATCACCATAATGTACCAGCTCAATACAATAGAGAAGAATTAGAAGAACAAGGTATTTTTATTCTTTACAAAATATTAAAAAATTTTTAAAAATATAGATTTAAAATAATCTATTTATGTAAGAATTCTGTTTCAATAAGCAAGCACTTGCAATTTTGTGTGTCACATTAGTCATGCAATATGTGTGTGTTATACATGTTTCAAAAAGATTTGGTGCTTTTTATGGTTGCCAGAGTTTTACAAGCTAAATGTGCTTTGAGTTATTTTCCAAGACTGGGATGTATGTTTCTTTGAGGAGGTCATTGTCACCTGGAATGACCTACCTAGACATGTTGCAGATGTAGCTGATGCCTTAACTGGAAGAAGAGTAGTCTGCAAATTTCATTTTTAGCACAGTGAGACACTACCTCATTATTATATGCAGGTACGAGCTTACCTGAATGACATTCTTTCAGAAATGTGGATTGACCATGCTGGAAACAACTCTGCACTCTCCTTAAAATTAAAAATTAGTTTCTCCTTGTAATTTCTTCCTTTGAAACTACTTGAAAGATTTTTGTATTTGTGCTACCATTTCACTATGGTTTGAATGAATTGAAGAATCAAGTAAGTTAGGCATTGGCTACTGTCACATCAGATATATGTTCTCCAATTCTTCTCAAACATCTGTGTGTTTTTGAGAAGAATTGGATTATCAGTTAGATATTTGCTCTGTGACCAGTAGTGTCATATTGAGTCTTTGTAATGACAGCAAAAACATTTGTCTTTCTTTCTGTGGTTTCATGTTGCAAATATCCATAATTGTCCAGAAATCAATTTTTGAAAACTATCAAATCTTTTTGAAATCTTCTCTATTTACTTGGAATATTTTTATATTTCAAAGCTACAGTACAGTGGGTGATCTGTTAACAAACACAATCCATTCCAAGGCTGTGTTCGTTAACTGATTATCAATTTATCATAGATTTTTATGGGAATTTGATTAATCCATTCTGGAGACCTCCAAAAATAAAAAATTATATACAGTGGGTGATTGGTTAACGAACAAATCGGATAACGAACACTTTCGCGAAAGATTTTTATGTTTGGACAACAAACACATCAGATAATGAACACCTCACAGAACAAACACAAGAAGTGACTTCTTCAAAACATCTTTAATAGCAGATGTCGGCAGTAATCCTTTTTCAGAAGGAAACATATCTTGCAGAGTTTCTTGGTGTTTTTCTGTTGTCAGATTACTTTCAGATTCCATTATGAGCTCTTCAATATTCTTTATTTCTCAGATGTGATTTTTGTTACTCCTTTAGCTGCTTGAGTCTTCTTGATTATACTGTATCTTTCCTATATCAGATTGAACTGCGGCCTACTGTAGACCTGTTCAAGCCATACTGCCCAGCAACATCAGACATCTTCTGTCCACTCTCTACCTTTGCTATTATACTCTCACCTTTCAAAAATAAAAACAGATGCAAAATTTAACAAGTGCCCACCCGACAGTCTCGCAAAGATTATAAAAAAAATTATTTGTCAGAAAAATAAAAGGCTGGAATTACAAGGGAAGGTTTCAAAGTTCGGAGGAATACTATCCGATTAGTATATACTGGGTTGAGCATCAATGTTGACCTCTCCTGCACTCCGAAAAGTTTTGAATTGTTGCCTGAAGACAAGAGAAGACCAATCAGTAACCATTATTTTACATCGCTTCTTCTTGTGTTTATTCTGTGAGGTGTTCGTTATCCGATTTGTTTGTAGTCTGAACTGTTCATTAACTGATCACCCACTGTATTGATATAATACAAAAATGCATTATAGAAATTTATATTCTCTAATCGACATAGTGATAAAAAGTTGTTATTAGTAATATGCAGAAATATCCATATCCATTTTTTCCATTGCTATATTGTGTGTAAATAATTCAAATATATAGATAATTCTTAAATATATATACTGTATATAGTGACTCAGTTAACTCAGCATCATTGGAACTGATATGATGCCTGATGCCAGGTTATCAAATATTCTGCCTTATCAGATGGTAGAAGTTTTTTTGATACCATGGACATAATTTTACATATCTTTGCATGTAAAACTGTACAATTGTACAAATCTGTCTTTTATAATTGTCTAACACACTTGTGAGAATCTACAGGGAAAGAGTCTATTTACTTTAGTCACTTATTTGTAAAGTTTGGACTATGTGACCCGCTCACTTTGTCAGCAGAGATGGTGATTTAACTATTTGTCTCCAAGATTGAGATCTTTTTGATATCAGGCTCCTGACACCAGTTAAAGAAAAGGAATTGTTGCACCCCAACTCACAATTATTAATACATTCGAGTGGGAAGGGTTGTGAATTTGTCGATAATGATCAACCTTTAGAATAAATCTGGTTTGAAACCTGTGAAATAAATAACAAAAGTTTAATAATAATAATGAATTGGAGATTACATAAAAAGAACATTAGCATCTTTATCAGAGAATATATGAATAAAAATCAAATAGCTTTATCGATAAACTATGTAACTACATCTCTATTTAACTGAGAGAGAGAGAGTTTACAATAAGTTCTGCATAATACCTCTTTCTGTTGATTCTTTGTTTGTTCGATGTCTTGGGAGAATGGACAAGAATCAGTAAGTGTACATAAAACAAAACTTCTTGACGGGAGATGAGAGAGACGGGAGACGATGAGAAGAGCTGACTGGAGAACTTTGAGGGGAGAGCCCTGAAAACAGGATGTTTACCCTTTTTATCCCCAAATCTCCTCCAGTTGGGAATTAAATTGTTACACATGTGACAGGATCTGAGGGCTGAGTTGCACTACCAGATGTATTATCAATTTGTGAGATAAGAATCTTGTCACGGAAAGTTGACAAGAAGTTCTATTTTCCTCTTTCTATTCATTTCAAAAGTAACAAAATATTTTGTGTTTCATTTTCTTAATTAAATAACTTTTTAAATTGTTAAATAATTGATGTATCTAAATAAATCTCCTTTAAAATGTGGGTAAAATGGTCAGCTGGTCTCCAGACTCTTTCACACCATTTCAATTTTTCCAGTCTATTCCTACTGTTGGTTAGCTTGAAACAAGAACACACTATTCTTCCATTGTGTTTTGTACACTTTTATTGTATATAAATACAGATGAACTCTAAATATGAAAGTACACAAGCAGTAGTACTGTAGCTGTTTCTATGATAATTATTGATTCCAAGTATGCTAAATGTTTCTGCTTCTCATATGAAATCCATGCACTTAATATCTTTGGAAAAATCATGCACAAACTAACTGGTTTTACCAAGCACAGCATCATGTCATCTCTAAAAGTAGAACCCATACTCTTCCAAGAACTGCATGTTTTGAGTTCTTTTACACAAAAATCTTAATTCTGGATATGCTCAGTGCACTGATAACTCCCCAACAATGAGCTCAACATGATGGCTTGTTGGGTTTTCCAGCATATCATATGCTGGATTAATGGAATTTCACTGTATATATTTATAATATACATATACATATATACAGGGTGTAATAGGAAAGATGGTCACAACTTTAAGGGGGATAGAACACGACAAAAGTAACAATTGTCATAATACAATGCATGGTAGAATGTGAAATGTGAATGCAGAAACACATTACAGGTATACCTCGCCTTACGTCGGTAATTGGTTCCAGGAAAACGACGTAAGTCGAATTTACCTGTCTCCGAATCTACTTATCACTAGGAAAGCATTTTAAATAATATATGGTTAATAAAAATCTATTTTAAGCTTACAAACAAATAAATTTTAGTTTTTAATATAGTACAAAAAAAGTAATCTAAATTTACGAATGCGTGTACTGTAAATACAGTACATACTTGTATATATTTTAATATGATTTTATGTGCTTTAAACGTTTATCTAGTGATATTACGACTTCAATATTTGTGGCGGACAGACGTAAAGTCGAATAAAATGACTTAAACTTGATTTTTATTTTTCCATATACTTTTTTAACAAGCGACGTATAATCGGGAACGACGTAACTCAAAACCGACGTAAGTCGAGGTATGCCTGTATACTAATTACATGGGATATAATAATATACTACACTAATAATGGATTTTTTCATACTTTTCAGTTATCCGACTTTTCAATTATCCGACCAACCCCAGTCCCCAATTGAGTCGGATAATCGAGGCTCTACTGTACGCACATTTTTACTTTAGCAGACTGTTTTCAGTCTTGGAGTTTTCCAAAATAACAAGCTCTTCCATCAAAAAAAGGAAAGCCTTTAAATAGCCAGGAATATGCAAATATGCATAGATTTATGAATGAAGAAAAAAAGAAAACTGCATAAAGAAATTAAACAATGTTACAAAACAAGTCTTGATGGTAATGAGACCAAAGAGAACTGGTTCATTCAATTTTAAGATGAAGATGACTACTTAGGTGGTGAGGAGAGTGATGCTGGAAGTACTGTTGATGCACAGGAAGAAAATGGGGATAATGTACAGTTTGATACTGATACATCACAAATTGATAATGATGAAGATGACATTCTCTCACACGATGGAAATCTCTACACAGGAAAAGATGGTACGAAATGAAAGAAGATAAAACAATTTCAGTCTGTGCACACTCGAAGACACAACAACGTCACTCATCTTCCAGGTTGTAAAAGTGAAGCAAGAAATGCTAACACACCTCTGGATACCTGGCAGTGCTTTTTTCCTAATGCTATTTTACAAAAGATAGTGGACTATACTAACGTCAATGTAGAAATTATTAAATCAAAGTATACTCATGAAAGAGATGCAAAACCTACAGATTTGGTGGAGATAAAAGCTCATCTGGGACTTTTATATCTTTCCAGTGTATTGAAATCATCACATGTTCACACTGACGAATTGTGGAACAATGATGGCACACGAGTTTCCATTTTTCATACAACAATGAATCAACAGCAATTCAGATTTTTGTTGAGGATGTTGTGCTTTGATGACAAGAGAGATCATCAAGTAAGGATTGCACTTGATAAATTTGCTCCTGCAAGAGAAATATTTGAACCTTTGGTAGAAAACTGTAAAAAAAATTCCTGTATAAGTGAGTACACAACAATTGATGAAATGTTGTGGAGTTTTTGTGGCAGATACCCATTTCATCAGTTTATGAAAAGCAAGCCTGCTAAATAAGGATTAAAGGTGTTTTCGCTGGTAGATACTAGGACCTACTACATACTAAATATGGAAGTTTATTTAGGAAAACAACCTGATGGTCCATTTAGTATTGATCAAACTTCTTCTGCCGTTGTGAAACATCTGATACAACCACAATCTCAGGTACTGGACGTAATGTAACGTATGGCAATTGGTTCACAAGTGTTCCATTATCTCAAGAACTCCTGCGTCAGCAGTTCTTGAGATAATGGAACAGTGTCACAACAGTTGGAACAATAAGAAAAAACAAACGTGAGTTGCCTATATGTTTTCTTATCACCAGTGGTAGAGAAGAGTATTCTTCACTTTTTCGATTCAGAAAAGACTATGCAACTCTAGTTTCATATGTTCCCAAAACAAAAAAAGTTGTCTTATTGTTTATGTATATAATTCGTCTCTGTAATCCAAAAAGTTTTTGGTAGACGGACTCACAGCAAAACTTTTAGTTAGGAACTCACTTTTATTCCTTAAAAAATGACATATGCATTTCGGGTTGGTATACTCATCCAACCCCTCTTCAGTGCTAATTTTTCAAAAAATAATAAAAAGGTACAATAACCAATACATGACATAAATACATTACAAAATATCATTCCCTACTTACTCTTAAAGTACAAGTTGTGTATGGGCTACCACTATACATCTAAACACCAACCATTTGTTTTCCATTTAAAATGCACTTGAAGTGTTTGCATAACATCAATTCTAAAAACCATTATGCATTATGACTTTACTGTAAACTTAACAAGTGTATACAATAATCAATACATTACATACCTTTAAAATACAAATATCATACAAACAATCAAACAAACTAGCAATACATTAGAATACCACTTTTAAATCAATCGCAATAACTTCATTATTTTATTACTATATAGCGCCCTCTATC
>NW_019384819.1:496870-531451 GCF_000671375.1 Centruroides sculpturatus
ATTCAAATTACATCATTTCTATGACCAAGGGCGGCGTAAGGCATGGGCAACGTGGGCCACCGCCTATGCCTCGCGGTCCGAAGGGCCTCGCGCCTCGAAGGTTTATGCATTACTTAAAAGCCGAGAACGCGACGAAAAAATTTTTCTCGTCATAAAACGATAAATAGTTTGTCAAATTTTTATTCATAAAAAGCAGTTTCAACTGCTTTTTATTTTATAAAATCCGTTTTCTCGAGCCACCAGAGGGTCTTTTAAACAATAGCTAGTCTGTTAGCGCTTGTCAGTAGTAGACCAAATTCAATACGAACGTTTGTTTCTTGAAAATTTGATCACGATTTAGATACAGTATCTATTTTTAATATTACCGATATGTCATCGAAAAGAAAACGTGTTGTATTATCATTAAAAGATAAATTAAAGTATTTGTTTCGATTATCCGGACTACCTTCATCTCCAATTAGTCCGGATAATCGAGGTTCTACTGTAGTTCGTTTGATTCTCGGCAATTCTCTTCAGTGGTAGGTGTTATATAACAATTACTATGGTTATTGAAATATTGAATGTAAATGGGGTTTGCTTGCAAAACCTCCGCGGACGAAGTTGCGGGTAACAGCTAGTCTTTGTATAAATTAGTAGTTGAATAATAAAATATACCAGTATTTAAAAAAAAAGTGGCCAAGCGGTTCCGTTCCCTGAACACGGAGTTCGGTCGTCGGTTTGCGTCAGGACAGGCTGGCCATGTGGAGTTTTCTGGATTTTCTCCACCTCTGTAACGCCCGAATAGGGGCCAGTTATCCTTAAAAAGATCTCCCGAAAGGCATTCCCCCTAGGCAGATCGCCCAAGTGTTGAGTTGCCATAATATACAAACAAACAAGCCGAGAGGTCAAGGTGGCAGCCTACCTCTCTGGGGGACCCAGAATCGAATCCAGACGGGTCGAATAATCCCCAGGAAATTTTTCAGGAGTATTGACTGGATATGTCGGCCTCCGTCCCTCACCGCCCAGCCGCCCTATTGTGGGTCTGGCCGAACTTATATATAAATGGATGGTTAAAAGTTCTCTAAATCTAGGTACTCTAGTTAAAATAGGCCGTCTTAGTGCGGAATGTTTTAAAAAAATGTATTTAGTTAATTAAATTTAATTCCTTTTATTTTAATTATAGTATATATATTATTATGTAATTATATTATTTTAAATAAGTAAGAAATGTAAATAAATAATAAGAAAAAGTAAGTCTAAAAACAACAAACGAATCTGAAAAAATAATATTCGCAAACAAATTTTAATATAAGCCAGATGGCGCTGTTATTAATTACATTGATCTGCCGCTATTTTAGAATAACGTAAACATCATATTTTGTGCGTATAATTGTTATCGAGTTAAAATTGTTATTGTATCCTGTTGTTTCGTTTAATGAACTTGAAATAAATGCAATTAATTTATATAATTTATAATTGAACAAATAATACGAAAATGTCAAAAGGATCGGGCGATTCTAGTTCAGTTCTGCAAGCCAGAGAAACATTTGAAAGTAAGTTTGATAACTTTGGGCCAGTTTTAATAATTGTAAGCTGTTACGTGAGTTATATTTTTCTAAATGCGATTTCCTCCTATAATCATTCTTTTCCTTCTTCATCTTTGCCTTTTTTCATGTTTATATGGGGTTGGCATTTCCTTCTCTAATACAGTTTTCCATTTCTCTTTATCAACGGCTTCTCTTTTAAGTCCCCTCTGGTTCAAGTCTTCTTCCATCTTATCTTTCCAACATATTTTTGGTCTTCCTCTTTTCCTCTTTTACTACCAGTTTTACTACTTCTTCACTCTNCTCTATTATATGGAGAAAGTTCTTGAAGGAGTTAGGAGAGAATATTAAGTTGAAAAATTGTGGAAAATAGTGTATACTATTAATAATTTTTAAGTGAATTTCTGTCTTTTTCTAAATTTATAGATCCAAAATTAGATTTAACATTCAAAAACATCATCTTTGGATCGGGTAAAGCCCTACAGAAAACGCCGTCTTAAAAATCTGAGCAGAAAGCTAAAAAGTGACAAACTAGAACTTATAAAGGAACCAGATGACAATTCTGAAAATAAAGAAAAAAATATAGAATCTTCAAATAAAAGAAAAAGGTGTGGAAAATGTCCAAGGACTAGAAATAAGACTTCCAATTACTGTGCGATTTGTGAAACTCCAATTTGTGGAAAACATGGAAAACTCACATGTTATGACTGCCTAAAACAGGCATAAATATAATTTTTTTAAATCATGAAGTGACATACCTTTTCTACAATAAAAATAATTTTTTATCACCACTAATTGTCTCATGTTTTTTTAAATAGTTAGAATTTTTCAGTTACTTATAAAAATTTAACATGTAAATTCAAATGTTAATAAATAATTAACTAAGGTTAGCAAAGTAAACATATATATTTATTAAATTACTAAACAGAATGGAAAATAATATTTAAAAGAAAAAAGTTGAACTGTTAAGAGAGAAATTAATATTTAAAATGCAGGTTGAGGTAACACGCAGCAACCCCTATCGATTGTCAAATGATGTGACCTCTGCCGGGTTAAATTAACACAAAGGGCACAAATATGTATAGAACAATCTCGCTCATTTGTTTTGATACCACATAATGTCATGTCCCACTAGCAATAATTGTTCTTCTATAAAATTTCTCAATAAACAGCTACAAGCAGCATATATCATTATATCGGACAGTAATATATGATTAATTTTATATTACTAGTTACAAGCAACCCAGATAAAGTAGCCATTTTGTAAAAATACAGCACCCTCTATAGTTCGTGAAAAACGAATAGCTCTTTCTATATGCATCACCCCACACATTTGTATCTGTTTAGGACACATCTACTAATGAGGTATTTGAAGAAAACAAAATTAAGAAAAAACTTGCAATGCAGGAATTGTGTACTTTTACCAAAAAAAGAAAAACATGTAATTGTCTGATCATATAGATTTTAGGTTCGAGTTATAAACTCCATAATGTAACCGTATCCATAGCTGTAAGCGTATCAGTACAGCGTGGTTATAAACTCGTATTGTATCCATATGACCTTACCGTATTCCATAAGAAAAGTTTGGACCGATCAAACTTTTATGGTAGGGATATGAAGAATTGACCAACTGCGCATGTGCTAAGTCACCATCAGTCGATATACAAGTGGAAGTTGTGCTGGAAGCAACCGACAAAACATTGACAAATTGGTTGAAACATAACTTTTGACCAACAATGCTGCTTCTGAATAATATAAAATTTTAAGATAAAAGTTACTTTGGTCATAAAAAATAGAAAAATGATAAAATGAATAAATAATTATAGTATTAGATCTGGCAATAACTACAGATGATTTTGCGCATGCTCACAATGGACAGCTCCGTAAACTGTAAGAAAAGTTTGTTTCCTTATGGATACGGAAAGCTCTTACGGTAGTTTACAACTATTTCCATAGATATCCAGTGTAGCAAACATTTATGGATATGGTTAATGTTAGAGTTTATAACTCAACCCTAAAAGGTACAGAAATATGTTATGTTATAGAATTTGGGTAACAAGTATGAAGTATCATAATTGAAGGAACCATACTTACTGAAAAGTTTGCTTTTTGCTAGTTTATTAATTGAAATTACCATATTTACTATCATATAAGACTAGGTTTTTATTCATTTGTCATAGCTTCAAATTCCTAGATTGCCCTACACACACGAGTGAAAGATTCTTTTTGTTTTCCAAATAATTTTTATTTATTTTTTATCCTCCTGTATTTAAAAATGTAAGTATTTTAGCCGAGTCGTTTGAATTGTTCCAATATATTATCAGGGGTGAAGATGAATAGCAATAGGAAAAGAAAAGCGTTTTGAATTGAATTTCAGATCAAAATTCAATTTAACCTTTCTTAATACCCTTAAAATATAAGTACCTGAATATTGATACCATTTCTGAATCATAACTTGACATTATTTTTAATTGATCACCAATGACATAAAATAGATGGTACAAATATCCTTGTTTTCAGGTTATACAGTAGAGCGTCGTTTATCCGAATCAATTGGGGATTGCAGTTGTTCGGATAATTGATTTTGTACGAAAAAAAATATTAATCTATCCCATGTTGAAATTTTTCTTTGTTGCGTGTCGCTTTGCGTTGAATTGTCGTCGATGTTAAGCCTAATGTAAACATTTTAAAATAATAATCGTGGCTATTGTATCATTAAAAATTATTTCTTTATTTTTTACAAACAAAATAATTATATTGAAAAATATAAATATAGAAAAAAAAAATTATACTTTAGAAGTTAATCTAGTATTGATTTCATTTTAGTTTGATTCAGCATGACACACAGTCTTCAGAAAAACACCACACAAAAGTGCCAGTGCTGCTAGCTAAAACACACATCAACAAAAAAAATATCGGAGTAGCCCAAGTTATAGCCAAAGTTTACTTTATTTTTACAAAATTTATTTTTACTTATAGCCAAAGGTTGCAGCGCCACAGCACTAGCGAAAATTCAAATTTGTCGACTGGAATTCTTTCGGATGAACGACGCTCTACTGTATAATTACTTTCTGTGGCACATAACATAATTTCTTTTAAATCCACACTTTCCTAAACCCCAATACATTACCAACATCTGTAATGATAATTGACTCTTCATCTATATATTTTAAGAGGCATAAATATATCCTCACTCTTCTGATTCAAGGCTGGCATAGCAATGCTTTAATTACAAATGTATACAAAAATGGGATTTTGCAATTTGATTCACTTTTGGATGATAACAGATTTTGAAATTCAGAACAATAACTGAGATTAGTTTTTTTCTAATGTTTGAAGCAGCAAGTATGTTTGGCTGTTTGGACATTTTTAGAGGAACATAATATATATATATATTTTATATACAGGTGCTCCCTTACAAACAGGTCTTGTCATAAGTTGAAAACTAACCTAGAAAGTACATTTGTACACAGAGTAACCACTTACTGTTAGTGTTTGATTCTTTAGTGTACTAAATAGAACATATTACATTCATTTACTTTGTTGTTGTTACATAAATATAAGAACAACATGGATAGAATGTCAAATAATTTGGCACCCCAACGTCACCTCAATGCAATGATACTAATAATTTTGAAAGTCTTTTAAATGGAATGAAACAGATACATGTAGAATTGGGAAATATAAAGGAAATGAATGTAGAAATTCAAAAATCGATAGAATTTTTAACAAACAAGTTTGATAAAATGGAAGAGAAAATTAATGTTTTAGAAAAAGTTACGTAACACTGAGTGAAACAATTTCAAAATTAAAAGAAGAAAATAAACATATAAAAGTAGAATTAAAATCTTTGCCGCAAGAGCAACTGCGAATGTTGGAACAAAGCTTAAGCAATTTAAGCTTGGATATTGTCAGCATGCCGACACTTCAGAATGAGAATTTAATTGATATTGCAAATAAAATCTTCTCATATGTTGATAAGAATTTTAATAAATCATCCATATAAAATCAAACCTAATAATAATGACAAAAGGCAATTACTAATGGATCAAGACTGATTATAGAGAAATGTGTTAATCTAGTAATAAAATTTACTAGCTTAACACATTTACTTGTCGATTTACAAGTTCTGGACGTTTTTGATGCACTGCAGTTCATCCAGTTGGAGACGATATTTATTGGAAGTAATTGTTTGGTTGTTGGGTAAAAGCTCATAATAAAGAACCTCTTTCCTGTCCCACCAAACTAAAATCATTACTTTTCTGGGATGCAAACTACTTTTAGGTTGTGGCACTGGAGGATCAAGGATCACCTGGCTTACTCCAAGATCTCTTGCATTGAATATTGTTGTGAACGATTCATTTTTCATCACCTGTTATTAATCGCTTTAAAAAGGGATCATCTTCATTGCGTTTTAAAAGTGAATCACATACAGAAACACGCTCAATAAGGTTTCATTCACTTATGGAGAACCCAAACATCATAACGGGAAGTGTATACAAGGCTAGCCAAATGTCTGACAACAGATGTTTGGGATATTTTTAAGATTTCGGCTATCTCATGTTGTTTTTTCCCGATCATTTTGAATTAAAGCTGTTACGGACTCATCATCTGATTGAAGGTCGTCCTGACCAAGGTGCATCTTCGAGAGAAAAATCTCCCTCCCTGAATTTTGAAAACCATTTCTGGCATGTTCGATCAGTAACTGCATCCTCCCCAAATACAGCACATATCTTTTTTTGAGTTTTTGTTGCAGTTTTTCCTTTCCAGAAATAGAGCATCAGATGTCGAAAATGCACCTTTTTATCTTCCATTTTAATGTTTTTTTTCTCTTAAAAGTTAACAAAATTTTAAAAAATAGCTGTAATTAAACTTATGTAATAAATATGCAGATATTCGTAATATCAACCTAAACAAGTTAAAACTTGATAAGCACAACAGAGGCGCCACAGACGAGTGATGATGTAAATACCTGAACAAACTTTTGGTTTAACCCAATATATTGGGATAAATAAAAATTCTAAACTTTTTAAGTATATTACAATTGATACAGTTATACCATATATGCATAGAATCCAAAATATGATATGGAATTACAGTCTGGTAAGTTGCATCTTTATACTCTTAAGTGAGTTTGATATCTCTATATACAGTAGAGCGTCATTTATCCAAAAGCAGATAAACTGAAAGCATTCTAGTCGGACTGTGTCATGCTGAATCAAACGTTTTTGATACTAGATTATCTTCCAAAATATAATTTTTGTTTTCATATTTATTTTGATTGTACAAAAAAAAATAATTTTTAATGATACAATAGTCACGATTATTATTTTAAAAAATTTACGTTAAGCTTAACATNTAAAAAGATCTCCCGAAAGGCATTCCCCCTAGGCAGATCGCCCAAGTGTTGAGTTGCCATAATATACAAACAAACAAGCCGAGAGGTCAAGGTGGCAGCCTACCTCTCTGGGGGACCCAGAATCGAATCCAGACGGGTCGAATAATCCCCAGGAAATTTTTCAGGAGTATTGACTGGATATGTCGGCCTCCGTCCCTCACCGCCCAGCCGCCCTATTGTGGGTCTGGCCGAACTTATATATAAATGGATGGTTAAAAGTTCTCTAAATCTAGGTACTCTAGTTAAAATAGGCCGTCTTAGTGCGGAATGTTTTAAAAAAATGTATTTAGTTAATTAAATTTAATTCCTTTTATTTTAATTATAGTATATATATTATTATGTAATTATATTATTTTAAATAAGTAAGAAATGTAAATAAATAATAAGAAAAAGTAAGTCTAAAAACAACAAACGAATCTGAAAAAATAATATTCGCAAACAAATTTTAATATAAGCCAGATGGCGCTGTTATTAATTACATTGATCTGCCGCTATTTTAGAATAACGTAAACATCATATTTTGTGCGTATAATTGTTATCGAGTTAAAATTGTTATTGTATCCTGTTGTTTCGTTGAATGAACTTGAAATAAATGCAATTAATTTATATAATTTATAATTGAACAAATAATACGAAAATGTCAAAAGGATCGGGCGATTCTAGTTCAGTTCTGCAAGCCAGAGAAACATTTGAAAGTAAGTTTGATAACTTTGGGCCAGTTTTAATAATTGTAAGCTGTTACGTGAGTTATATTTTTCTAAATGCGATATCCTCCTATAATCATTCTTTTCCTTCTTCATCTTTGCCTTTTTTCATGTTTATATGGGGTTGGCATTTCCTTCTCTAATACAGTTTTCCATTTCTCTTTATCAACGGCTTCTCTTTTAAGTCCCCTCTGGTTCAAGTCTTCTTCCATCTTATCTTTCCAACATATTTTTGGTCTTCCTCTTTTCCTCTTTTACTACCAGTTTTACTACTTCTTCACTTTATGTCACCAAACCACCTCAACCTACATTCTTGCATCTTTTTGCTCAAGGGACAGGACCTAATTTGGCACAAGGCAGGCAAGGCACTTGCCCGAGGCCCGTAATAGGTTCTAAATGTGCCATTGTTTTATTAGTACCGCGAATTACTATATTATTAGCACCATATTCAAGTGTTAATAGTTAAGAATAACATTACCTACTGCTCCAACATCTAACGTCACTGAGAATTAGATAATGTTTGTGTATGTGCATTAGATCCGTTTGGTGAAGTTCAGAATAAAGCAGTGTTTGTTGAGAAAAATATAATGTTTATTGAGAAAAATATAATGTTTATTGCTGCATAATTTTATTGTAGCCCCAAAAATACGATGAAAGTAAGATATTCAAATGTAAAAATAAAAATACTTTAATTTTAAATATTACAATTTTATTTATATTTGTAGTAATACAAAATTTGTAAAGTGGCCTGTAAATGTTATTTTGCCTAGGGCCTGCGAAGGTCTAAATTAGTCACTGTCAAAGGGCCCACCTTAACAGAACCTCTAATAAAATCATTCCTTATTCTATCCTTCCTTGACACTCCACACATCCATCTCAACATTCTCATCTCTGCCACCTCCATCTTTCAATTATTTATTGATAGAAATTATACATATGTATAGAATGTGATGAAATTAATGTTATTATCCATTGAATCATGATACATTAAAATAGTGTAAAAATTTTTATGTACCATATTTTATGGCAAATAAGACACATCCCATTTCAATGTGGAATATTTAGGAAAAGTATTTAGTTTATTTAAGCCATTCTATGCTTTTGTCATTCATTCCTAATTTTTTTTTACTGGTTGGGCTGCAATTTGAAAAAATTGTAGACCTATAAATTCCTGCTGTCATCCGTCTTTCTTTAATCTTGAGAATGGAGTTAGATAGATGAAAGATGAGACCAGATATGGAAACCTTGGGGCGGGTACCCTGATTAACTATATAAGAACTTCCGATTTAAATCGGAAGTCATGTTTCAATTCAAAAATTTTAAAAATATTCCTCTAATAGGTGTTAGATAGACTGACACAACTCTACTGTTAAAGGAAAAGTATGATGTACAGGGGCAAGCGACTACTAATTTGAGGTGGAGAGAATATATTTTAAATGAAATAAATTAAAAATATGATTAAAAATTGAAGCCTGGCATTGTGACGATGTCACAATAAATAATTGCTTATTTCCCCTTAGTTTTTCTCAATTTCTTCAATAAACATGATGTATCAGATTGAATATCTCAAAAGATGTTTAATTATACTGTTATATTCTTTTTAATTGTTTCTATCAGTCTTTGCTTTTCTTTTACTCTATTAAACTTACTCATTATTCTTCTGTCTCCAGAATATTTTCATTATTTGGTATCAATAGCATATTTTAAAAGTTTGTAGTTTTTTCTAGGGGGTTTTGTATTTTTCATGGTCTAGGTATCTGAATTGTAAGTATGCTCTGGGGGTCTATGGCTTTGCCTTCTCTTGGATATCACTACAGTTGTTTGACCCAAGATTGACTATGCCGGCGGTCAGCAACCTTTCTCACCTCACGAACCACTAAAGTCACAATTTTGAATCCTGCAGACCATTATCATGAATTTTTTTAAACGATACAAAATCTGTAGAATAATGATCATAAAAGTTCAATTTTACTATATTAATATGAAACTCGTATGTTTAATTATAACAAATTAATGTGAGCATAAAAGTAATATGCGTTTTCACGCCAGATATTGGTTTACAATATCTGGCGTGAAAACTCCAAACAAAGATTGGCAAATGCTTTCGATGCCCCTCCTGGGCTCTTCTTCAGGCCAAATTTACTGTACTGGATTCTTTAATCAAATGTTTTTAAATAAGAACGGATATTGGTTTAGAAGTACGCATATTAGTTTTATATGACCCGGTGTGGGAGAAATCCTTGAGCATAAAACTTTATTGCTGTTTGTTTGAAACAAGTTTATGGATTCTTCGCGCTTTTCCATGAAGGACGACAATTGCATTTACAATATTGTTTATTGTACATTATTTATTGATAACAATCACTTTGTTTTTGGTTTTAGATTCAAATAAAAAACCCCAATGAGTGAAAAAAGCAACTAAGCATTTTGCATTTCTTTCATAATACTTTGCTTAACCTTTGGTTGATCAATGTTCAAATTTCTCCATGGACCACCCAAATTTTCTTGCAGACCACCGGTTGCTGACCATTGGACTATGCTACTTAAATTTAATTGCCTAGAGTACTTTTTAAGGAATGTCAGGTTCTGCCTCAAAGTTTGTAGTATGCATAATATAGTGCTTTTAATTTAAAGGTGCAATGTGCATGATCTTAGGTATTTTTCTTGAACTTCTGTTGGATCTTTTATCTACTTCCTTATCATTTCATTAGGCTAAAGCTAGGAATGCCCTGTACAGATTCAAATGTAATAGTTAAGTTTTTAGACCTAATTATATAAGTTATTTGTCTGCTGGGGGACAATATGAAAAAAAGACATCTTTTTGATGAATTCTGAGTAAATACACTACTGGCCATTAAAATTGCTACACCAGGAAGACGGCACATCACACACATGAAATTTGCATGACAGATAGAACATGCTGTGATATGCGAATGATTAGCTTTTCAATGCATTCATGCAAGGCAGGCAGCAGTGTGACACCTATGATGTGTATAAAAGAAGAGATTTTACAGCCGGTTTCTCATACAGAAATTGCATTTGAACGCTGTTTTCTGGTAAGAATGTTGTTGTTATGCCTCGTGTAAGGAGGCGAAATGCCTACCAGCACATGTCTGACTTTGATTGAGGTCAGATTGTAGCCTACCAGGATTGCGGTTTATCGTATCACAGTATTGCTGCTCGTGTTGGTTGCGATCCCATGACTGTCAGCAGAATATGGAATCAATGGGTTCAGGACAATCATACAGAACGCCGTGCAGGATCTCAGTGGTCCCCCATCACTAACAGTCTAGAAGACAGACATCTTATCCACATTGCCTTAGTGGATCATACAGCCACATCACAAACCCTTAGTCAAGAAATGGGGTCGTTTGCAAGACAACAAGTGTTTGCATGAACAGTTCAATGATGTTTACAGCAGCATGGACTGTCAGCACAGCAACCATGGTTTTGGCTACCCTTGATGCTGCATCACAGGCAGGAGTGCCTCCAATGGTGTGATCAATGATGAATCTGCACATAGGAATGGCGTCACGTCATCTTTCAGACGAATCCCAGTTCTGTTTAGAGCACCATGATGGCCACATCCGTGTTTGGTGGCATTGTGGAGAACGCACATAACCAGCATGCATTTGACATCGTCATACTGGCCCATCACCTGGAGTGATGGTATGGGGTGCCATTGGATACCCATCTTGATCACCTTTTCTTCACATTTCCAGCACTTTGATAAGCAGCCATTACATTTCTGATGTGTTAAGGCCTGTGGCTCTGCCCTATCTTTGAGGTCTTCATAATGCTACGTTTCAGCAGGACAATGCACGACCACATGTTGCCTGTATTGTCCTGACCTTCCTTGATACAGAACATGTTGGACTGTTACCCTGGCCAGCATGTTCTCCTGATCTCTCACCAGTTGAAAATGTCTGGTCAATGGTTGCTGAGCAACTGGCATGCCTCCACTTGCCAGTCACTATGGTCGATGACCTGTGGCATAGTGTTGAAGCTGCATGGACTGCTGTACCCATACATGCCATTCAATCTCTGTTCGACTCCACGTCCAGTGGATAAGTGTTGTTATTGCTGCCAAATGTGACTACTCTGGGTATTGATTTCTCAAGATCTATACCTCCAAATTTCCTGAAAATTTAATTATTTGTTCTTTCCACTATAATGTATGTGCCTAATAAATATCATTCTATAAGTCCTAGATATGTATTATATCAATGGTGTAGTTTTCTTTATATTCTTTTAAAAGGTCAATTTTTCAAAAAAAATATTTCCTCAAAAATTGATGAAACTTCATGGGTTAATTCCACAGAAATAACTGCCGTTTTTTTTGCCTGGACCACATTTAATCAGAGACAAAAGCTTATTTTCGTATTCTTTATTTACTTATTTACTATGCATTTCGGGTGCAATATTTTTGTGTAACTTGCACCCCTCTTCAGGTTTTCCATTTCTATAAATTGGTAAATTCAATTATTACATTTGTTATTATGGTAAATTACAACAATTTGGATATATTTACACAATAATTAACTAACCTGTTTAATGTTTAGACATACATCTGCCCAGTGTTGATGATGTGTTCCCTAAGGCATTTTTAGACCGCTTTCTCCTCTTTTTGTTTTCTTTCCCTTTAGCTCCTCCCATTTCCTCCCACATGTTGTCAACCTCCATTCCATCATTTAGGTTTATGGTTTTGTTTTTATTAACAATTTCATGAAGTTTCTTCAATTTTTGAGGAAATATTTTTTTTGAAAAATTGACCTTTTAAAAGAATATTAAAAAAAATATCATTCTGTTTTTTGCATTTCTTCCTGGGCCATTAGTCTCAAGTTTTTCGTGTTGTACTCAAATTGAAGTCATTGAACTCACTCGTGTTACTATGACTCACATAATCGGTAGTCTCGAGTTAGACCATCAAGTGAACTCAAAAGGGGAGCAGAAATAGGTCATATTCACTTGTTTACGTGATGGGATTATTTACAATGCATCTGGTTTGTGACTATAATGATTTGACCAATCAACTTCACTTTAACAAGTTGTAAACAAATCAACGTGAATTAGTTTACACGTGTTATAGTTAAAAGCAATCTTATAGCAATATAGTATGCAGAAACAAAATGGAAACTTCCACTGCTCTATTTTAAAAAATAAGCGAAGAACAAAAAGAAATATTAATAACATATATAGAAAATAATAAGAAAATAAACAGTGGAAAATTCAACAATGAATTTACAAGAAAAAGACAATTTGATTTGTAGAGAGAATTAGTTGAAAAAATAATTGCATGTGTTGGAGCTAAAATATTCATTGTGTAATGGGAAAAGTATTTAATTTAATCCTTTCTTCATATGGTTTTCTTCCTTGATCTATTTCTTAAATTGTTTTGTTTATTAAGATTATATATTAATCAGAGCTTAACACTTCTGGTTAATAAATAAACTTAATATAGTGTCTATGCTCTTAATAATTTATACATATAATTTACTATCATTTTAATTCTCTTTTTCAATGAATTAAATACATCTTTTTATTTTTGGAAAAATTTTCTGTATAATTTTATCAATTATGAATTNGATTGTGTGCGAACGTAGTATTACGGTAGTTTATAACTATTGCTATAGATATCCAGTGTAGCAAACACTTACGAATATCGATACAGTTACGTTAGACTTTATAACTCGACCCTTACAGCACATGTCTCAGCCCTGAAATTGTAACTTAAAAAATAATTTAAATATAGAATATATACATATTTGCATGTATCTACGTACTATTACTTCGATATATTTACATAAACGTTAACATACAATAAAAGTACTTACTTTGATTGTGATTTGTGTGATTCTTAGTTTTTGCCATTTCCTAAAAGAAAATAAAGTTTTTAATATCAAAATATAAAACAGGATTTAATCGTATTTACAAAATTCATAGAATATCTATTTTAAAAATCAAATCTTCGTTAAAAAATAACCAATTACACGTTCATTTCAATATTTCACAAAATTTAATAAAATTCAGCTCATTCCCATACAAATACATCTTATAAATCTTAATATAATTATCGAACTTTATATTTACATAAAATTTAATTAAAACAAACCTTAAATACGAAAGATGGATTTGGATTACACAAATTTAATACAAAAAGGAATGGCACACAGACTGCTACGTTATGGTATTATCAACTATCGAAGAACAAAAATAGCCCAAATTTCTGCCGCGTCTAATATTAAACATAAGTATAATTATTTCTTAAATAATTATGTAATTTAAATTGAGTAAAAATAATATAGTATATTATTTTTTATCATAATCAAATCATCAAAAAAGTTTTAAAAAGTTTATATTAAAATATATACATATCGGATATACTGTATTTTATTATTAACATGTATTTCTATGAGAAAATGCGTTTCGTATAACGGACTTTTCACTTAACGGACGTGCACCTGGAATGGATTAATGTGAATTGACTGAACAATTGTTATGTAATAGTGAAAAATTTTGTAAACACCTAAATGCTGAAGGAATAGCATCAAATTGTCCATCTCATTATATTTTGTAAATGCTATACATGTTGTAGATATCTATATATCCCCGCGTTTCTTTATGCAGCGCTCGAGAAGCGCTTTACAGCGAACACACTGAAACTGGTTTCTAATTGGCCAACATTGCTCGTGACGTCATTCCGCTACATTCTCGCTGCATAAAGAAACGCGGGGTATATAAAATTGCTTGTCCTGACTGACTGACTGAATGACTGACTGAATGACTCACTGATTCGTCATCGCCCAGAGCAAACCGCTGGACCTAAAGAGGTGAAATTTGGTACACAGTTAGGGTACGTCATGAAAACGCACACTAAGAAGGGATTTTTCGAAATTCCCAAGTGGGGGGAGAGGGAGAGCATTAAGGCTTAACCGGAAGAATGGCTTCTACTATACTATTTTAGATGCGATTTTTTGTTTTTATCTGCGTTTTAGTAGGGTACGCCATGGCAATGCACACTAAGAAGGGATTTTTAGAAATTCCCCCACGGGGGGTGAGGGAGAGCATTAAGGCTTAACCGGAAGAACGGCTTCTACTGTACTATTTTAGATGCGATTTTTTGTTTTTATCTGCGTTTTAGTAGTGAATGCCATGGCAATGCACACTAAGAAGAGATTTTTAGAAAGTTTCCCGCGGGGGGTGAGGGGGAGCATTAAGTCTTAACCGGAAAGNAATTACTATGGTTATTGAAATATTGAATGTAAATGGGGTTTGCTTGCAAAACCTCCGCGGACGAAGTTGCGGGTAACAGCTAGTCTTTGTATAAATTAGTAGTTGAATAATAAAATATACCAGTATTTAAAAAAAAAGTGGCCAAGCGGTTCCGTTCCCTGAACACGGAGTTCGGTCGTCGGTTTGCGTCAGGACAGGCTGGCCATGTGGAGTTTTCTGGATTTTCTCCACCTCTGTAACGCCCGAATAGGGGCCAGTTATCCTTAAAAAGATCTCCCGAAAGGCATTCCCCCTAGGCAGATCGCCCAAGTGTTGAGTTGCCATAATATACAAACAAACAAGCCGAGAGGTCAAGGTGGCAGCCTACCTCTCTGGGGGACCCAGAATCGAATCCAGACGGGTCGAATAATCCCCAGGAAATTTTTCAGGAGTATTGACTGGATATGTCGGCCTCCGTCCCTCACCGCCCAGCCGCCCTATTGTGGGTCTGGCCGAACTTATATATAAATGGATGGTTAAAAGTTCTCTAAATCTAGGTACTCTAGTTAAAATAGGCCGTCTTAGTGCGGAATGTTTTAAAAAAATGTATTTAGTTAATTAAATTTAATTCCTTTTATTTTAATTATAGTATATATATTATTATGTAATTATATTATTTTAAATAAGTAAGAAATGTAAATAAATAATAAGAAAAAGTAAGTCTAAAAACAACAAACGAATCTGAAAAAATAATATTCGCAAACAAATTTTAATATAAGCCAGATGGCGCTGTTATTAATTACATTGATCTGCCGCTATTTTAGAATAACGTAAACATCATATTTTGTGCGTATAATTGTTATCGAGTTAAAATTGTTATTGTATCCTGTTGTTTCGTTGAATGAACTTGAAATAAATGCAATTAATTTATATAATTTATAATTGAACAAATAATACGAAAATGTCAAAAGGATCGGGCGATTCTAGTTCAGTTCTGCAAGCCAGAGAAACATTTGAAAGTAAGTTTGATAACTTTGGGCCAGTTTTAATAATTGTAAGCTGTTACGTGAGTTATATTTTTCTAAATGCGATATCCTCCTATAATCATTCTTTTCCTTCTTCATCTTTGCCTTTTTTCATGTTTATATGGGGTTGGCATTTCCTTCTCTAATACAGTTTTCCATTTCTCTTTATCAACGGCTTCTCTTTTAAGTCCCCTCTGGTTCAAGTCTTCTTCCATCTTATCTTTCCAACATATTTTTGGTCTTCCTCTTTTCCTCTTTTACTACCAGTTTTACTACTTCTTCACTTTATGTCACCAAACCACCTCAACCTACATTCTTGCATCTTTTTGCTCAAGGGACAGGACCTAATTTGGCACAAGGCAGGCAAGGCACTTGCCCGAGGCCCGTAATAGGTTCTAAATGTGCCATTGTTTTATTAGTACCGCGAATTACTATATTATTAGCACCATATTCAAGTGTTAATAGTTAAGAATAACATTACCTACTGCTCCAACATCTAACGTCACTGAGAATTAGATAATGTTTGTGTATGTGCATTAGATCCGTTTGGTGAAGTTCAGAATAAAGCAGTGTTTGTTGAGAAAAATATAATGTTTATTGAGAAAAATATAATGTTTATTGCTGCATAATTTTATTGTAGCCCCAAAAATACGATGAAAGTAAGATATTCAAATGTAAAAATAAAAATACTTTAATTTTAAATATTACAATTTTATTTATATTTGTAGTAATACAAAATTTGTAAAGTGGCCTGTAAATGTTATTTTGCCTAGGGCCTGCGAAGGTCTAAATTAGTCACTGTCAAAGGGCCCACCTTAACAGAACCTCTAATAAAATCATTCCTTATTCTATCCTTCCTTGACACTCCACACATCCATCTCAACATTCTCATCTCTGCCACCTCCATCTTTCAATTATTTATTGATAGAAATTATACATATGTATAGAATGTGATGAAATTAATGTTATTATCCATTGAATCATGATACATTAAAATAGTGTAAAAATTTTTATGTACCATATTTTATGGCAAATAAGACACATCCCATTTCAATGTGGAATATTTAGGAAAAGTATTTAGTTTATTTAAGCCATTCTATGCTTTTGTCATTCATTCCTAATTTTTTTTTACTGGTTGGGCTGCAATTTGAAAAAATTGTAGACCTATAAATTCCTGCTGTCATCCGTCTTTCTTTAATCTTGAGAATGGAGTTAGATAGATGAAAGATGAGACCAGCTATGGAAACCTTGGGGCGGGTACCCTGATTAACTATATAAGAACTTCCGATTTAAATCGGAAGTCATGTTTCAATTCAAAAATTTTAAAAATATTCCTCTAATAGGTGTTAGATAGACTGACACAACTCTACTGTTAAAGGAAAAGTATGATGTACAGGGGCAAGCGACTACTAATTTGAGGTGGAGAGAATATATTTTAAATGAAATAAATTAAAAATATGATTAAAAATTGAAGCCTGGCATTGTGACGATGTCACAATAAATAATTGCTTATTTCCCCTTAGTTTTTCTCAATTTCTTCAATAAACATGATGTATCAGATTGAATATATCAAAAGATGTTTAATTATACTGTTATATTCTTTTTAATTGTTTCTATCAGTCTTTGCTTTTTTTTTACTCTATTAAACTTACTCATTATTCTTCTGTCTCCAGAATATTTTCATTATTTGGTATCAATAGCATATTTTAAAAGTTTGTAGTTTTTTCTAGGGGGTTTTGTATTTTTCATGGTCTAGGTATCTGAATTGTAAGTATGCTCTGGGGGTCTATGGCTTTGCCTTCTCTTGGATATCACTACAGTTGTTTGACCCAAGATTGACTATGCCGGCGGTCAGCAACCTTTCTCACCTCACGAACCACTAAAGTCACAATTTTGAATCCTGCAGACCATTATCATGAATTTTTTTAAACGATACAAAATCTGTAGAATAATGATCATAAAAGTTCAATTTTACTATATTAATATGAAACTCGTATGTTTAATTATAACAAATTAATGTGAGCATAAAAGTAATATGTGTTTTCACGCCAGATATTGGTTTACAATATCTGGCGTGAAAACTCCAAACAAAGATTGGCAAATGCTTTCGATGCCCCTCCTGGGCTCTTCTTCAGGCCAAATTTACTGTACTGGATTCTTTAATCAAATGTTTTTAAATAAGAACGGATATTGGTTTAGAAGTACGCATATTAGTTTTATATGACCCGGTGTGGGAGAAATCCTTGAGCATAAAACTTTATTGCTGTTTGTTTGAAACAAGTTTATGGATTCTTCGCGCTTTTCCATGAAGGACGACAATTGCATTTACAATATTGTTTATTGTACATTATTTATTGATAACAATCACTTTGTTTTTGGTTTTAGATTCAAATAAAAAACCCCAATGAGTGAAAAAAGCAACTAAGCATTTTGCATTTCTTTCATAATACTTTGCTTAACCTTTGGTTGATCAATGTTCAAATTTCTCCATGGACCACCCAAATTTTCTTGCAGACCACCGGTTGCTGACCATTGGACTATGCTACTTAAATTTAATTGCCTGGAGTACTTTTTAAGGAATGTCAGGTTCTGCCTCAAAGTTTGTAGTATGCATAATATAGTGCTTTTAATTTAAAGGTGCAATGTGCATGATCTTAGGTATTTTTCTTGAACTTCTGTTGGATCTTTTATCTACTTCCTTATCATTTCATTAGGCTAAAGCTAGGAATGCCCTGTACAGATTCAAATGTAATAGTTAAGTTTTTAGACCTAATTATATAAGTTATTTGTCTGCTGGGGGACAATATGAAAAAAAGACATCTTTTTGATGAATTCTGAGTAAATACACTACTGGCCATTAAAATTGCTACACCAGGAAGACGGCACATCACACACATGAAATTTGCATGACAGATAGAACATGCTGTGATATGCGAATGATTAGCTTTTCAATGCATTCATGCAAGGCAGGCAGCAGTGTGACACCTATGATGTGTATAAAAGAAGAGATTTTACAGCCGGTTTCTCATACAGAAATTGCATTTGAACGCTGTTTTCTGGTAAGAATGTTGTTGTTATGCCTCGTGTAAGGAGGCGAAATGCCTACCAGCACATGTCTGACTTTGATTGAGGTCAGATTGTAGCCTACCAGGATTGCGGTTTATCGTATCACAGTATTGCTGCTCGTGTTGGTTGCGATCCCATGACTGTCAGCAGAATATGGAATCAATGGGTTCAGGACAATCATACAGAACGCCGTGCAGGATCTCAGTGGTTCCCCATCACTAACAGTCTAGAAGACAGACATCTTATCCACATTGCCTTAGTGGATCATACAGCCACATCACAAACCCTTAGTCAAGAAATGGGGTCGTTTGCAAGACAACAAGTGTTTGCATGAACAGTTCAATGATGTTTACAGCAGCATGGACTGTCAGCACAGCAACCATGGTTTTGGCTATCCTTGATGCTGCATCACAGGCAGGAGTGCCTCCAATGGTGTGATCAATGATGAATCTGCACATAGGAATGGTGTCACGTCATCTTTCAGACGAATCCCAGTTCTGTTTAGAGCACCATGATGGCCACATCCGTGTTTGGTGGCATTGTGGAGAACGCACATAACCAGCATGCATTTGACATCGTCATACTGGCCCATCACCTGGAGTGATGGTATGGGGTGCCATTGGATACCCATCTTGATCACCTTTTCTTCACATTTCCAGCACTTTGATAAGCAGCCATTACATTTCTGATGTGTTAAGGCCTGTGGCTCTGCCCTATCTTTGAGGTCTTCATAATGCTACGTTTCAGCAGGACAATGCACGACCACATGTTGCCTGTATTGTCCTGACCTTCCTTGATACAGAACATGTTGGACTGTTACCCTGGCCAGCATGTTCTCCTGATCTCTCACCAGTTGAAAATGTCTGGTCAATGGTTGCTGAGCAACTGGCATGCCTCCACTTGCCAGTCACTATGGTCGATGACCTGTGGCATAGTGTTGAAGCTGCATGGACTGCTGTACCCATACATGCCATTCAATCTCTGTTCGACTCCACGTCCAGTGGATAAGTGTTGTTATTGCTGCCAAATGTGACTACTCTGGGTATTGATTTCTCAAGATCTATACCTCCAAATTTCCTGAAAATTTAATTATTTGTTCTTTCCACTATAATGTATGTGCCTAATAAATATCATTCTATAAGTCCTAGATATGTATTATATCAATGGTGTAGTTTTCTTTATATTCTTTTAAAAGGTCAATTTTTCAAAAAAAATATTTCCTCAAAAATTGATGAAACTTCATGGGTTAATTCCACAGAAATAACTGCCGTTTTTTTTGCCTGGACCACATTTAATCAGAGACAAAAGCTTATTTTCGTATTCTTTATTTACTTATTTACTATGCATTTCGGGTGCAATATTTTTGTGTAACTTGCACCCCTCTTCAGGTTTTCCATTTCTATAAATTGGTAAATTCAATTATTACATTTGTTATTATGGTAAATTACAACAATTTGGATATATTTACACAATAATTAACTAACCTGTTTAATGTTTAGACATACATCTGCCCAGTGTTGATGATGTGTTCCCTAAGGCATTTTTAGACCGCTTTCTCTTCTTTTTGTTTTCTTTCCCTTTAGCTCCTCCCATTTCCTCCCACATGTTGTCAACCTCCATTCCATCATTTAGGTTTATGGTTTTGTTTTTATTAACAATTTCATGAAGTTTCTTCAATTTTTGAGGAAATATTTTTTTTGAAAAATTGACCTTTTAAAAGAATATTAAAAAAATATCATTCTGTTTTTTGCATTTCTTCCTGGGCCATTAGTCTCAAGTTTTTCGTGTTGTACTCAAATTGAAGTCATTGAACTCACTCGTGTTACTATGACTCACATAATCGGTAGTCTCGAGTTAGACCATCAAGTGAACTCAAAAGGGGAGCAGAAATAGGTCATATTCACTTGTTTACGTGATGGGATTATTTACAATGCATCTGGTTTGTGACTATAATGATTTGACCAATCAACTTCACTTTAACAAGTTGTAAACAAATCAACGTGAATTAGTTTACACGTGTTATAGTTAAAAGCAATCTTATAGCAATATAGTATGCAGAAACAAAATGGAAACTTCCACTGCTCTATTTTAAAAAATAAGCGAAGAACAAAAAGAAATATTAATAACATATATAGAAAATAATAAGAAAATAAACAGTGGAAAATTCAACAATGAATTTACAAGAAAAAGACAATTTGATTTGTAGAGAGAATTAGTTGAAAAAATAATTGCGTGTGTTGGAGCTAAAATATTCATTGTGTAATGGGAAAAGTATTTAATTTAATCCTTTCTTCATATGGTTTTCTTCCTTGATCTATTTCTTAAATTGTTTTGTTTATTAAGATTATATATTAATCAGAGCTTAACACTTCTGGTTAATAAATAAACTTAATATAGTGTCTATGCTCTTAATAATTTATACATATAATTTACTATCATTTTAATTCTCTTTTTCAATGAATTAAATACATCTTTTTATTTTTGGAAAAATTTTCTGTATAATTTTATCAATTATGAATTAAAATTTTTTTTATTACTGTTGACTT
Organism: Centruroides sculpturatus; assembly: GCF_000671375.1. Classification (NCBI taxonomy): domain Eukaryota; kingdom Metazoa; phylum Arthropoda; class Arachnida; order Scorpiones; family Buthidae; genus Centruroides; species Centruroides sculpturatus. The sequence goes on from NW_019384819.1 coordinate 518,345, forward strand.
GACATGAAAAGAAATGGCATCTATCCATGGTCAAAAAATTTGTTGCCTTCTTAAACAACTCTTTTGGTTCTTTTTAACGCTTTGATTGTGATCAGAATAGTGTATCTGTCAGCCATTTTCACTTTCGTGTAGCAATCTCACATGCTCGACTCAACGTGAGTAGCAACTCACACGGTGAGATGGGAAAGCATATGAGTTATAACTCGAGACTACCGATTTGATATCAGAGTGTGAGATGGTACCACGTGATACCTTCAACACATTGGGAGTTGTAATACGAAAAACTCGTGGTATAGCAATTTTAATGGCCAGTAGTGTATTTCACCTCAGTTTTACTTTGCTAAACATTTCCTAGTATCCTTTGTTAATCACTGTGACTGGTATCTGGGAATAGTGACTTTTTGCCCAAAGATGTCTGGTTTACAGAGGATCCAAAACTGAAGTAGCATTTTTATTAATAATCAAAAGACAGAATGCATTTAGCAGCATTTATATTCCACAAGAACTTTCCAGCTGCATCAAGACCAAGACATTTTTAAAATACAGTAATACCCCGAACTTACGCGATAGGTGGGACCAAGCGATAACTGCGTAAGTCGGAGTATAATTTTGCAATTTGTGTAAAATCCAAGTCGGATGTATGTAAGCTAATAAATGTTCTCGACAACCTTATCTTGTCTTTTGATTCGTTCACGGTTATAAGAAATCACCACATAAAGAGTCTCTCAAATCTCCGTAGATATAACAAACACAGAAATAAATAACACAAAATAAATTTTAATTAAATTTCTTATGACTGCTGTTATATATATATCGTAAAGTCTTTGCAAATCCGCACTTAAAATGTAAATTTTAATATTGGCTAAAGCTGTGTGATAGTCTACCGCCAATATTAAAATTTACATTTTAAGTGCGGATTTGCAAAGACTTTACGATATATACAAAATAAATTGTAGCTATGTGTCAATTCCGCGCTACACGTCCGAACATGTAAGCTGAACAATAGTGTGGGAAGAGTGAGTAATCAAAAGTTGCGAGGCGCTCATATAAAAGACGAATCGACGAGATTTGAAAATCGCGTAACTCCGGGTTCACGTAAGTCGAGGTATTACTGTATACTATAGAAAATAAAATTGTTTTTGTATTTATTTATGCAATGTTTGTTTTTATATTTACTGTCAAAGATTCTTTGAATGTTATGTTAAATCTTAAAATTATTTCCTTCTATCTTTGCACTTGAAAGATATGAGAAAAATTTATGTATTGTCATAGAACTGCTGTGCAATGTAATGGCCCTTTTTTTGAACAAATTAGTTAATTTTATTTTAAACATCACACTGAAACTAATGCATAATAGACTGTGCATTAGCTTCCATGCAATGCTGCAAAGATCTATGCACTTGGATAAATGTTAAAGTGAACATCCTATACACTTTTTCCTTTGGTGGGAAAATAGATTGGTAAGATTCTGTAACTGAGCTGATCATCAACAGTAATTGGATAGCAACAATCATAAAAGAGCATTTGTCAACTTCATGTCTCCAGAAACAATAGATATGATGAAAGCATTCAAGTCTGGAGACAGATTGAATGAAGTTTATAATGAATTTTAATTTGCTACATGAAAGAGAATAGTATTGCAATCTTTCCAAGTTTCTGTGAAAAATCATGATACTCTCAGATGGAAATTTTCATGAAAGATGGATTTAGCACAAAGAAGGCTTTAATAGTTGAGAATCTTCAGGAAAACTCCATAATTGTTTTGCACAGAGTATAGAATGCCAGTAGTAATGCAGGTGACTTAGTAGAGTTGATTATTTCATTTTGATATGATCTTGTTTTTTAAAATGCAGACCCGAAGCACAAGCATCAAGAGCAAACTTAGAAGATAGAGATAACAGCAAAAAGTAGGGAAATTCATCAAATTAAAGAACTTCATGAAAAGAAAACTGTTATGAGAGACTGAAGGTCAAGTTAGTGTTCTAGACCAGGGGTGGCCAACAGTTTTTGCCCCCAGGCCAAATTGGAAGAAAAAACTATTTTCATGGGCCGAACCAGAGGCTGCCCTAGGAAGATTTTGAGGTGGTGCAAGATCTCATTGTGGTTTCACCTTTTGTAGAGACTAAATTGAACATAGAGATTGCAGATACATTTTTCACATTATCATGCTTTATCAACATTCTATGCTGTACTTAAGAGATTTGTAATGGAAGGTTAACTCTAAACGCACCGTGAGTTGTTGACCTTTTTTTTTTATTTTTTTCTTTTAGGTGTCAGAATTTTTCATCGAGCTATTCAGACTTGAGTAGCTAATATTGAAAGATTAATCGTGGGCACATAAATCCATTACCTGGGCCACATCTGGCCCGCAGGCTGTATGTTGGCCATGCCTGGTCTAGACAGAGATCGGGGTTCTAGACAGAGATCTAGAGATCGGGGGCTCTAGACAGAGATCGGGGTATTGATATGATTAATATTACATTAATCATATCAATACCAATCAACATAGTCATTTAGCCAGTCCTATTATCATTAAAGTGAAAACTTGAATTTGTAATATTTTACAGTGCTTTACAAAGTTAAATTACAATCTTATATACTGTATCAGTATTATAATTTGGCTAAGGGTGTAATTTAAGCAATTGAATATCAAGGATGCCTACTTATAAATTACAGGATAGCTTGATTTTTAATTTACTGAACATTTTTATGACTTGGAAATTTATTCAAAAGTATCTAGAAAACTTGAAAAAGTTAGGAAAATTCAGTCTGAAGTAATGCTAGACATCCTGGTTAAGTCAACAACATACCAGTACCAGTTTGTTTATACATAGTAGAGTAAAAAATAAACTGAACTATTTGTGTAGATTTTGTTATACTGCACATAGAAATTCTTACACCACATCACTTTCAAAATAAGCTCTTATTGTAGCTATGCACTTCTGTTGCATCCACACCAGTTAAAGCAATCCTGAAGACTTACTTTTGCCATGTTTTTATTGGTTTACATTACTGAGTCTTCCACATCTGCTGCTGATAGAAACCTAAAATCTTTTAAACTTTTATTTTAGACAGAGGTTATAAACTTCAGGAAGCATTATTATGCTTTTCTTGGTCAGATATTCATTAATCAGGAATGAATGACATAATGGAAATGAAGATGAAAGCTACACTAATTAGAGCTATTAAAGATGACATAATAATGGCTTTCAGTACTGATTTCATAAATGATATGGACACTAACAGAAATGTTTTGCTGCAGAACATGCTTGTTTTGTAGATGATTTGTAAATACTTGCACTCTTAATATAATAAAAGGCTATATTAAAATTTTGATATATTTTTGATGTTACCACATATTCAATTATTGCTGTTTTGAACTTGATTCTATATTTGTCTGAAGCAAAGACTATTAGTAATTTTTTGGTTGATATATACAATTCTGTGTATATTGTGTATATTTCTCTTTTTCTATTTGAAAAATGGTAAGTTCACAAGAAGATAATTATTATATTTTTACTTATACTGTAATATGTTTTCATATTTTAAAAATATTTTAAGGAAATACAGTGGTGCCTCGTATAACATACTTAATCCGTTCCAGGTGCACGTCCGTTAAGTGAAAAGTCCGTTATACGAAACGCATTTTCTCATAGAAATACATGTTAAAATATATAATTCGTTCCACAGCATAAAATAACCATACTGTACCATAAAAAAATGAAAATGGAGCAGTCACCAATTATGCCGGGTAGTCAGATGTTGTGAGGAGGAGGTGGAGGAACACTTTCTTCACACATTCATACAGATACAGACTTTTTACACATTGCAGCGGGTCTTTTTTTTATTGTTTTTTAATCAGATTCAGATTCAGGAGAGGCTACCAGAGCTTGCGGAGTCAACTCCTCTTGTTCCATCCTTTGTTTTTTGGCAGCTTGCTTCTTGAAAAACATGTTCCAAGGTGGTCTGTTTCTCTCTCTTCTTCAACATCTGTCGGAAATGACGGGCAAGAGTGTCATTGTAGAGATCATTGATCCTATTGGCCTCAGCTCTGTTTGGATAATGAGTGTTGGTAAACTCCTGAACCTCTCCCTATTCGACAAGGAAGTTTTTGTCAACTTTCACTCCTTCTGATGATTTCTTGCATTGTTTCAATTGAAATCACTTTTCTGTTTTTTTAGAAGCCATGATTTTCACAACACTTGAATAAATGTAAATACCCTGCACTGTGTTGATGTACCTAATAAACAAGGGAGCAAGCCTAATCCCAACGCTCTGTACTTCAATATACTGATAATATATTCTAATAATACTAATATATTATAAAAATAACGTATTGTCATTGGCAACGGCAAAAGAGTGGAAACATCATTCGCACTTGTTCGTAGAAAGTCCATTGGTTAGGCAACCAATGGACTTTCTACTGCTTCACGTAACTGCTGAACGGAAAGTCCATTGTCCGCAACCAGTCCGTTGCTCGAGTCACATAACAGCCAAACAGAAAGTCCGTTATTCGAGGCGTACGTTATACGAGGCACCACTGTATCAGTATACATTAAAAATTTGACTTCATACTATATATGGCTCATTGTAATTTTGGGCATTAAGCCTAACTTTATTAGTAAAATGTCTTGAGTTTAAATAATTTTTATCATTATTTGATTTTCATATGTATTTATTGTGCATTATGGATTTTTCATCCTTCTTTGATAGAATAAACACAGTAAAATGGTTTAAACCAATATATCATATGACTATGAAAGTTATTTCTCTGGAAGTGATAGATTGTTGTTTTGTTTTAAATGCTCAGGGCTGGTTGCAGTTTTAATTTCAAGGTTAAGTACACTTTGATGTATAGAATTACCATCAGCAAGTTTCATGAGTGTAAATCTTTGAGATAAACTACTGGTTAAGTTAACTAGCTGATTTTGGATGATTCAAATTTATTCTATGGATTAATGAAGAAACAAGATGATTAATCAGTGCTGATTTTGATGTGGATAACCTTTATTTGGATTATTTAAACAAAACTTTATCTTAATATTAGTAGAATGTTTTTAAAAAAGATTAATTCTTGCATTAGCAATTGTAAATCTGTTTTTTAGATTTAAATCAATTTAGATTTTAGTAAATNTTGGATTATTTAAACAAAACTTTATCTTAATATTAGTAGAATGTTTTTAAAAAAGATAAACTCTTGCATTAGCAATTGTAAATCTGTTTTTTAGATTTAAATCAATTTAGATTTTAGTAAATCTAAATTTAAATTGATTTAACATAAAATTGTAATATAAAACAAGAGTTAAGTGAATCTTACTTTATATAACATAATATGTACAGTACCTCCATTTCAGCACAAAATATTTAAGAAAAGTATTTAATGTTTTCAAGCTATCCTTCATGATTTCCCCCCCATATTCTGGTTAAAAAAAAATAAGTATGTAAACAAAAATTAGATGCACACTTTTATTAAAGCCAAACAATTGCTGGTTTATATTGGGCTAGGCTATATTACTATTACTATTATTAATTAAATGCTAAGTAATTTGGCACTGGAGATAGATATTAGACACCATCTCTTGCTAAATTTAATAATTGTAATTAATTTAGAAGGTTCTAAAAGAAAAGAATCTACTGATGTTTATACTTGCACACTTTTATTTATCATGGAAAACAGGAGTTTAAAAAATTATTTATCATTAAAATATTCTATATAAATACATGAAAAAGCAGCTTAGCTATAAAAAACAAATACTAATAATTGTTATTAATTCATATGTCTTTGTGTTTTTATGATACAATTTATTATATAAGTGTCTACTGGGACATATTGTAGGACTTATTATACCAGGTTAGCGAATTGAGGAAACTTATTCAGAAAAAACAATCTTTATTGTTCACACTCCAAAACATAAACATAGTGTGTAACAGGTGAACAATAACGATTGTTTTTTCTGAATAAGTTTCCTCAATTCGCAGAACCCGGACACCAGTATAATAAGTCCCACTAATACAATATGTTCCAGTAGACCTTTATATAATAAATTACTAATAATTGTGTTTAATTTAACAAAAAAATTTTCATTCAAAAGTTGGGTTAGGTAGAGATAATCTACTGAATGATATTTGGTGAATTGATCAACCTATGAGGGAACTACAACTTCATATATAAAGCACAGGGCTATTTTTGAATGAAAGTTGTCCTATATGCCATAAAATAGAGTAATCATTTTTCATTATAAAGTACTATACATAAATTATATTAAAGTATTGGACATTAGGCTTAACTTTATTGTTTGGTATGTCTACCAAATCTACATATTTATATTGTATATGTATATTTTTATTTACATTCCAATCCATTGTATGCTTTCCTCCTCCTCTCCAATCCTCTTGGTAACTATGTATAGTAAAAATTTTTTCCATTTATTGGCTGATAGTTATCTGCTGAATCAAAATAATTCATGCAACAAGTGTAGATTATTCTTTAGATTAGTGACAAGATGAAGTTTATTCCACAGATTTTATACTGTATTTTAAATGGCAACTCATGCAACCAGTCCTTAGAGGACAAATTTAGTTGTGATATATAAATGAAGAATCCAATAATTTAGTTAACAATTATCAATCAAGGTTAAGTAATGTTGTTCAAAGCTAAAACTTAATAATAATTAATTTTATGCCTTCCTTAACTGAAGGTCTAAACCAGGGGTGGCCAACATGAGGCCCGTGGGCCACATGTGGCCCACCGGGAGTCGTGTTGCGGCCCGCGGAGCTAGGTCAAATGAACATAAATGTTAACTTTATTGTACATATCACCAAATGAACATTAGAAGCGTTAAGAAGGTTTGGAAGAGTTCTATGAAACATATTTGGACAAAGATAAATATCCTGCATTTTACAAACATGTTCTGTTGATGGTTTTGTTATTTGGAAACACTTATGCATGTGAATAACATTTTAGTCGCATAAAGTACATCAAATCACAAGTGAGAACACGAATTACTGATGTTCATTTGGAAAACTGTTTGCGTGTAGCGACAACATCATCAGTTGAGATCAATTTTGATGCACTTAGTTCTGTAAAACGAAGTCAGATGTCTCACTGTTAAATATTTTTAAATTGTCTAATAAATATGTTTCTCAGTTATTAAATAAATGATTCTCGGTTATGTTTTATTTTCTTCAAAAAAATAAATATACTTATTTTTTGTGTTCTTTTTACATTAAACCAGGCAAGTGTTTGACCATGATCTCACCTACTGGAAAGCAACGATGTGGTTGAAGCTGTAGCACGCTTGCTTGTTTACTTTAATTAACAAAAAAATTTAGGTGCGTGGCGCGGCAGGAAACATTATTTCTGAAATTTGGCCCACCTGCTAAAAAGGTTAGCCACCCCTGGTATAAACGAAGCATAGTGGTCCTGCAGTCATTTAATCACAACTAATATGGATTAGCATTAAAGTACAATCAAAGCAGTAACTACCAAGTTTATTTTTTAGATCTTAACATTGAGTTAAAAAGTGGACAAATGGTAACACAGGTAACGTAACCAACACCTTATTGCTTGCTGAGGGAGTTTTATTAAAAACGAACGTTTTCGATCCACTTAACGGATCATCATCAGGTTCGAATATATGAAAATGGAATACATCATAAATGGAACAATAAGTTCAAAAATTCAAAAATATCAATAAACTGATAACATATCAATTAATAAGAATAAAAATAAATTGTAAACGATACCAAATTATTGTTCCATTTATGATGTATTCCATTTTCATATATTCGAACCTGATGATGATCCGTTAAGTGGATCGAAAACGTTCGTTTTTAATAAAACTCCCTAAGCAAGCAATAAGGTGTTGGTTACGTTATTTGTTTATTTTTGCTGGGTACGATTGTATTCAATGGTAACACAGGTGTTTTGCAAATTGACCCATAAATTCTTTTTCATTCCAGCTACATCAAATGATTCACCTAATTATAAAGGTGACATTCAGATTTTGGTTAGGAGAGCTTACACTCATTGCTTGGACATTAGAGAAACACTTCAAGAATTAAAACATATAAAAAAACACTGTAGCATTGCATGGCTACAATCCAAAACTTAATTCTAATATGACTCTTACAAGGGAAACTCGGGAGGTTGTCATCACCAATTTCGACAAAATTTTGTGGACATGTAGTATTTACTCATATTTAAACTCTATCAAAGTCACAGGGTTCACTAGTCAGGCATTCTCAATAAAATCACGATTAAAGTTTTTCTAAAACTATTAATACTGTACGTACACAGAAGTACCATTAATGTTTAACTAATAATATGTGCATGGCATGGTGTGTTTAGTAAAGACATTGCTTGAAGAGTGTTAATATGCAGGTTTGAATCCTGTATGAGATTAAATTTTATTTTTACGATGTATAAAAAATAAATAAAAGCAATGGAATCGGTTATTTTATAAATTTTAAAAATTAAAAAGTCCAAAAGATACTTAAAGTTCTCTTTTAAACTAGCGAGTTAAAATTACTCAGTGTTTTCTGATTTCAAAGAAACAAAAACACTCAAGTGGAAAGAATTGAAGTTAACAATCACTTGTTACTTCATTAAACGTTTTCACCATATGCATTTCACTTTACAGCCTCTTCAGTGGTTATTTCGTTTAACATTATCTGTGCTCTTATATTTGATTAACCTATCCCAGCATGCATCTATATTGACTCCCGTATTCAAATTGATAGTATTTGCATAATTTTTAATACAATAGTGTTCCACAATGTGTCTTATAAATAAATTCTCTATTTTATACAATATTTTTATGTTATTACGATTAATAGTACAGGTATTATTACTACAATGTTGATACCAGAGAGATTCTATTGCCACTTTGTGCTCTTTCAATCTTATTCCGAGTTTTCTTCCTGTCTCGACGATGTAAACCTTCTTATTTGTGCATGTGCATTGTAGTTTATAAACTACTCTAGCCACATCCAAAGGATTCTTCTGAATTGTAGAACTTCCTTTGTTTATTAATTAAATAAATGCTTTTACTATATCTATTGCTTTATTTTCCTATCAGATTCACTGGGACCTAAGAAATATTTATATTTTTCGTACAGTTTTTTTAATATAAGGAATTTCAATAAATTCCTTAACATTGCATTAAATTCCTTAACAACCCGGTAATAAGCAGGCAAGATGGCAGTAATTACGCGCGAACAAGTCGAAAAAAACGGCATATTACGCTGACAAGATTGGAAGTTTCCAATCAATCTGGACGATTTAATCAATGTGAACTTTCACCTTTGACCTCCTCTGCATCCCCTTCTTAATCTGCCCATCCCAGAACCCATTCTCTATCAGGACCCAATGCGAGTCGGCTAAAGAAAAAAAAAGGTCAGTCGAAGGAATCGATCCCAGTTTCTTCTGATCGCGAAGCCGTCACTAATTTTAACTAATATAAGGTATTTTAATAAATTCCTTATATTAAAAAATTTATGTTTTTAAAGTAAAAATAAAATATTTAAAGTAAAAATAAAATAAAGAATTTTATTTTTACATTATAATTTAATCTAATTGTTATTAAATTTATTATGTACAGTTTTTAATGTCATTGAAAATTTAGTTTTTTATTTTGATCGCTCCATATTTAGAAAATACATATAACATTATAATCATATTTTGTATTGGATTTTACAGAATTAAAAGCTATTGGCTTTTTCCAGTAACATATCATACAAGAAGCAGTTGTTGATATGTTATGAGCATGATTTGTTAATGAAAAAAGCCAATAGCTTTTAATTCTTTAAAATCCACAACAAAACCAGTATCAGAATATTTAATTAAATGACATTTTGTATTGTTTAACATAATGTGGGTTCTTATATTATACCTACCAACACATTTATATTACATTTCATATGTAAGGATAATAAGGATGATATAATAAGAAACTCAGTACCATCTGTATTCCTTCCAGCAAAAAATATATTATATATGCTATATGTAATGTAGTAGTAGGTAGATAGGCCTAATCTAATCAGGAAAGAAAACTAGATAAAGAAGATTATGCTTTCTGCCTGGACAATTCAGTTTTACTGGAGAAGTAAGGGTTCTCAGCTAGAGTTCATCAGGCGGGTCCCTTTGATGTAGAAAGGGAAGCAACCAAAGTTGACAGCTAGGATTCTCTCGTTTCATTTGTCATTGAACCCCAATGATGGACAGTATAAATAAAACCATTAAGTATTCCAGACAAATTTCCATAGATGATGTTTTTGCTTATGCTATATTTGATTTGTGAGATATGGATATTCCTATGGCATCAATGAGCACTAGTGCATTGTAGCTATCTCCTTAAAAACAATAGAAAAATAGCCAATCATGAAGATGCTACTAAAATACTCTCTCTAATTCACAACCAGTTGAGCACACTAATTTTTTTGTGACATGTTAAAATATGCATTGTTTGCATCTGAAATAACATGCGAAAGAAATATTTTCAGAAATGTTAATAAAGTTTTTTTTATCCTCTGTTATTAAAACAAAATGTAAAGATTGTGCAGATGAAGTAGCAATGATTATTTGTGCATGATGCACCAAACCATTATGTTTTAACTGTTTTATGATAAATACCACCCAAAATGTCATATTCTTGTGAAACAGTAATTGTAAGTATTTATTGCATATATACAGGTATGTTTTGTGTCAAAATCTTTGTTGTAAAATAGTTTTTGAATTCCCTGATATTTTATAAAGAATAATAAATTTAAAATTCAATAATTACGAGGGCCATTCTAAAAGTAAAGAACGTTTGTTTCTCTAGATATTTTTATTTAAGATAATGAAACAAAACTTATTTTACAACACATGATACCTTAGCTATATTTCTACATAGTCGCCATACAAATTTAAATGTTTTTCATAGCGTATCATCAGCTTTTCTATGCCTTCTGCATACTCAGTTACTGCCAAGTTCTTGAACCAGTCATTAACAGCCTCTTTCAGTTTGTTGTCACTTCCATAGTGATTCCTAGTTAAAACATCCTTCAATTTTGGGAAAAGATGTAATCACTCAGAGCCTAGTCCAGGTTATAAGAAGGATGTTCAAAAATTTCCCACTTAAACTGCTGAAGCAAGTTCTTTGTCAACGCAGCAACATGTGGACGTGTGTTATCTCAAAGAAGCACAATGCCTCTAGACAACAATTCTTACTGTTTGTTTTGAACTGAAGCTTCATTCATCACATTACCATACACCTCTGTTATCTGTGTAAATTTCGATAGGGTGAACTTTTTTCACATTCAAAAAGTGTATTACACTACGAGCCTTACACTTGGTGGGATCTTTAATTTTGTCATACATTTCAAACTCGCACTGTAAACAGTAAACAGTAAACAATCGTTGTGGCTCACTGTTAGCATCAGACTGGCGCGAAACATGGGAAGGTTCATGACGCAGCAGTTGAGGATGGTGGGAGAACTGAACAGCTTGTCAGATCAAAATGTTCTTTTCTTTTAGAATGACCCTCATAAAATGGCATAAAAATTGTACATAGCAAATTTAATAACTGTAAGATTAAATTATAAAGGTAAAAAGGTTTATCTCATACAGGATTCAAAACACATATTAACACTCTTCATGCAACACCTTAACTAATCATGCTAAGTCATGAACATGTGAATGATGATTCTGCATAAGTATTAATAGTTTTAGAAAAACTTTAATTGTGATTTTCTTGAGAATGCCTGAATATGGGTCCTGCAGCTTTGACAGAGTTAAAGTATGAGTAAATACAAACAAAATACATCCACAAAATTTTGCTGAAATCGGTGATGGCAACCTCCTGGATTCCTTTGTTAGTGTAGAAAATGGCTTTGAAAACCAACATCAGACCAAGGGAATTCTACCCAATACACAGAGTTGAAAGTGTACTGTAATAGAATATGACCCAAGACTGATCTTCACATATAAAAGGATTGCCTAATACATAAACATGTACATCAGATATAGATGTAATCCTACTATATTCACATTATTAACAAATAATAAAGATAAAATTGATAATAGCAGTCTCAGGAATGTACTCAATCCTAGTTAAGGACAACAGATTTAGCAAAAAGCTAACATATATTGGATTAACAAATAGATTATTTGGTCAACAATCTATTTGTTGATCCAATTATGTGAAAGAACATAGATATGACATTGCTAAAAATACATTTGTTACAGCACTAGCATCCTGTGGGACAATATATGTGCCCACAGGATGGAAGTCATCATTTTGAGCCTGGAAGAAACTTTAGTTAGCTTGTTGCTTAAAGTTGTAATTCAACAAAGCATTTCTGCTTTTCATTTATTAAGGTTTATGATTAACTCAAAAGCTTTGTGTAAGTATTACTCATCCCTATGTGCATTAGAAAAGCTTTAAAATTGAAGCTAAACAACCACTGGATTACATCAGGCTACTTTTTTGTGATTATATTTAATTAATTACTAATTAGTTAAATATATTCACATTTTGAAAAGTAGCCCAATGTAATCCAGTGGTTGTTTGGCTTTATAAATTTATAAAGTTTTGTGATGTTTGCTTTAAAATTAATAATAGGAAATGATATATTAAAAAACTTCTTGCCTGTATTATTTAATTACAAAAACTACTTAATTACTTATGACTAATGAACAGGCTTATTACACACCCAGGTGCATGTGATGGGAAATGAATTTTATAGTTAATAAGGAACATGTGTTTTAAACTTCTTTCATTTAACTGTCACGACTAGAGGATTTGATCCCGGGATCTCGAAAATCGGGATCCCGGGATCCCGACCACTTTTCAGTCCCAAAATTTTCGGGATTAAGTTTTCCTAATCCCGGGATTTTCGGGATTGACATCATTTAAAAAAAATTGCAAAATAGACTGCATGAAGCGAAACGTTCAGTGCCAGTGCTTTTAACAGAATTGCTTGCCTATCATTTTAATATAAAATACAAGAAATTTTATTCCAAGCAAGCAGCAGAAATTAACCAAGCGGGCTTGCGATGCTTGCTTGGAATAAAACTTCTTGTATTTTCAACTAAAATGATAGGCAAGCAGTTCTCACTGGGTT
>NW_019384819.1:531907-533113 GCF_000671375.1 Centruroides sculpturatus
GTATAAACTTTGCTATAAACAAAAAATTGTAGGATTACTTACCAAGTGTGCACCGTTCAACGTCGCCATTGCTTAAGCTTGTTTTCGTCACGGAGCAGCGCACTAAATGGCGGTCGCGATTTCTGATAAGTTATTTTTCTGCGAAAACTTCGTTGAACTTTGGAGACATCATTAATATAAATGATTTTTATGGCCGTCGAATAAGAAATGTTTCTTTCACAAGAAATGTATAAAATTACAGTGCTGTATTAGACTTACGGTACCTATTTACATACTGTACAGACGATAGTAAATTCAACTTACTTGCCTAAACTCTCCTTAGCATGGCACTGGATGGCAGAAAGTATATATATAATTATAATAAAGTTAAAATAAATTAAGTTAATATTGTACAGACGATAGTAAACTCAACTTATTCATCTAAACTCTCCGTAGCGTGTAAGTAGTTCGGCTGCTCATCTACTATTGGTCCAGATTTGACCAATCCTGTCGCGACACGAGTCGGTCATGATGTTTTACCGTGTTTTACACATCCCTTTTAGTGTCTTTATACGAATACTGTCGCAATTTTTTGCCACGTTATAGGAATCTGCGTTATAGGAACCCGTTATACACCCCTATAACTGCGTTATAGGGGTGTATAACGCAGTTATAGGGTGTATAACTGCGTCGCGACACCCCTATAACTGCGTTATAGGGGTGTCTACTGTATACGTAAATTTACATGTTTACTTTTATTTGTTAAATATAGAAGAATGATGAAAAGTGCTGCCTGTAGAAATCACGACTTATCAAAATCCAACTTTTAACATAAATTACCAGCTTCAGTAGAATTTCAGGCAAAAACATTTATACTTCATACATCTTTACATCTATATATATAAAAATGAATATATGTCTGTCTGTGTGTCTGTCTTATGTCCTTCATGCATTACCACACCGTTTATCCGATTGCCGTGAAACTTTGGGAAGTTGTTTAATATACTCCGGCGAAGGTTTGTGGCATAGTATGATTGCCATAAAACTTTGGAAAGTTTTTTAATACACTCCTGCGAAGGTTTTTGGCATAGTACATTTATCCTACGATAGATGGCGCGCGTTTACATGAGCATTCGAGCACAGTGTGTTCAATCGATTTCAAATTGTGAAGACCATTTCCCCCCTCCAAAAAATATCTCTATATATGCATTTGTGAACTGTTATTTA
>NW_019384820.1:0-17353 GCF_000671375.1 Centruroides sculpturatus
TACTTATTTTTTTTAACCCCATTCCCGATAACTCGGCATTTTCACAAACTCTGCCACCCTTCGGTCCACATTAGGTCGAGTTTTCGAGGTTCTACTGTATTATGTTTTCATCACATAGTTAATGCCACAAAAATTGAGTGACAAAAAAATGGTAACAAAACTGTACTCAGATGCTACAACAAATAATGTATACTACAATACTTTCTTTTAAAACTTATTACATGTTAACTGGAATAGCTAGATTAAAGTTTTCTTTTTCAAATTTTACAATAAAAAAGAAATACATATTACACTATAATCTGGGTTGTCACAAAATATATATTCTCTTTAATGCAGTAAAAAATTTACTTACATATATAGTTTGGTTCAATACAGTATTGGACCAGTACATACACATGTATTAAGTGATTTGACTAAAATTTAAATCATGGAAAACAAAACATAAAAATATACTAATAAAAATACTTTTTTTCTGCTGTTGATTTTTGCAATACTGAATATTCTTGAGCAACAATTTTGGATCAGCATGTCAGAAAAATTAAGTCCTTATGTAGAAGGAAACTTTAACTTTTTTTAAGTTTGCCAGAGTTTCTGCAGATATTGGTAAAATATTAACTTCTATATTCGTTTCTTTATCATTGTCATATTTTGAATGTCAACATCAGATGAAGTTGGATCAGTGTCATAAACCATTTTGAATGATTTCATCATATGATGAATATAGAGACCCTACTTGACTTAAGATGTTTCAATGTACAATATTTTGCACATACAATGGCCAATGTGAGTGAAGTGGAAGTGTGGGGAAAACTGTTAGAGTTGAATTCAAGATGCTCTACAGATGCATTAATGATCTGTTTTGAGACTTTTTTCATTATATATACCATCTTATATTTTATGTTTTATAGTATACCTATTATCTCTGCAAAACATCCTGCTGTGTCTTAATGAGAAACTTAAGATAATATGTAAGCATGAAAGTTACGGCAATTGCTCATGGGACAATCAACGATAGCCTAAACTTATGTACTATACAATATTGTGAGAGTAGCCGGGGGTACAACTCCTTTTTGGATGATTCGTACCACTTAATCGGCACAGATTATCCGAAATCTGTCTCCTTAGTTTCGGATCGAGGGATCCGATCTTAAAAAAAGTTTTATAGGAGGGCTTTAACCGCTAGTTGATCCGAACTGCGAAGTTCAGATGCTCGTCAGGACTGACACCAGTTTGTCAATTAAATTCCGCGGACAAACACGCGTGTGAGATCTGATTTGTCACAGAATAAAGAAACATCCCAATTAAAAACGAAATAATAAATTTAATATAACAAGAAAATAAATCATACAAAAATCTCAATGAACGAGAGAAAGAATTTCCACAATTAACATGCAAACCGAGAGATAGCTATACTTCTATTATACCGAATGCGCGATCGAGAGAGAGAGCTCACAAAAACGTTATAAAACATACAACCTGGGTTAGTTGACGTTCGTCTTCTTATTCGGTAGGTAAGGNATACAACCTGGGTTAGTTGACGTTCGTCTTCTTATTCGGTAGGTAAGGGACACCTTGTAGATAAGTTCATGTACTTCTTCGATGGGAGATCAATATGTGCACAAATATAAAAGTATATTTACTAAGTTCAGACTCGGGACTTAGTCTATTGGACGCGTTTAAGGGCGTTGGTCATCAGGAGGAAAACTGTGTGGAGTTTTTCGCTTCGGATCTGTCGTAGAACTCCGTCGCTGAACTCCCCGAATTCGGACTAATTTCCCTTATATCTCCTGAATTTCGACCAATCATCGGCCAGTAACTCTTTCGTGAGAACGGATGAAAGGGGGATGAATGAGGGGTAATCATTTCCCATCTGAGCAGGATTTTTAACCAGATAAGGGAAAGTCAGAGGATGTTCTCTTCTGTGAAAGGAAGTAACATCTGTTACCTGGGTTTTTCTCACGTTAAAACAGTATTTTTCTCACCAAAAACGAAGTATTATTTGGTGACATTATTTTACATAATTAATAAAATTATTAACTTAGACCCAGGGGCCTTTCGGATCTCACAATATGCAACATGATGTAATGTAAAACCTTGCATTTATTTCTCTTTATTTTCGATTTGCAATATTTTTGACTTACAATGTGTTTTTCAGAATGTAATCCCATCATAAGTTAAGGAGACACATTATTGTAGGACAGTCCTGATTGCCACATATATGAACTCAAGCATGTTAGTACTGGAAGCAGCTATGAAGCAAATGTCTCTAAAGCAATTAATGAAATTCTCCAAATTTTGTTTAGTTGTGTTATATGGGAGAGAAATAACACCTAAAAGATGTTAAAAGTGTGTATTTATTAAAAATTGTGAGTACTTTCAAAGACACACAGCCTTTGTCATCAGGCAAAAATTGAACACAAATTTTAAACATAAGAACAGAACACAAATGCAATGTTTCTTTTCAAATTCAGTAAAGGCGTGAGATTGCAATATCAAAGATTCAATAAAAATTGGAACTGCTGTCTAAATGCAAAAGATGCAAATGCATTACCAACAGCATGGAAATACAAAATCGAAAAATGTATGGGTTTTAATAATCCATAAAATAGGAACTGGAGGTTATAGGAAGTTATTATATTTTAGACACATGTAAATTTGTTATTTAATTTTTGCTAATATGTAGCACGTTTAGTGACATATTTTATTTATTTTGATTTTATTTATTTTGTTTATTTATGTAATATACAAAAAGTTGTTAAACACATTTCAAATATTCAAATCAAAATAAAATTTAAACAAATGATTCCATTTTGGAATGAAAACCTGAAGATGGTCTATTCAAATAGGCTGAAAATGTTGAAATAAAAAGAAAAAATTCTGCAAATAGAATTCAGGTGTGTTCTTATTATTATAATTAATATTACTGAGAAAGAGATAGATAAAAATTGAAACAATCTAATAATAATGAGATTCATGCAAAATTATCATGAAAAATTAAATAAAAATGAGCAATTATTTATTGTGACATTGTCACACTGCCAGGCTGCAATTTTTAATCATCTTTAAATTATCTGATACATATAAAACAGTACTTAGATTTAGTGTTGTAGGCTTTATAAAGATATGTTTTGAAATTTAAAGACATTATAATCAATACAGTGAGGCCTTCCATTAAACTTAACTATATAACTCCTACACGCACATTGGGTTGTATAATAAAAATTGCACTTACTTAAGCCTGTAACCACGGAAGGTGTTCAGAAAATGTTTGTACTTTAGAATTTTACTGTTTCACATTGGTTACAGGCTTAAGTAAGTGGAATTTTTATTAAACTTAACTAATTAAGACAGTTGAAAATGTTATCATGATGATTAGTTTTTTCATTTTGTTTGTTTTTCCATCTAGTTTTAAGAGTTGTATATTAATTAGTATTGTATTTTGTTTATTTTTTCCAAAATAGAGGAATCAAAAATATATCATGCAGAGAACATGTAAAAATCCAATTATAGCACTGCAGGCACATGCATGTGCACATGCACAAGGCTCTACTTGCCACTAATCAAATTGTTTTTGCAAATAAAACTATTCTATAAAATGTTTCTAGTGTTCTTAGTTTGCTTTTGTTGTACATTGGTGTTATAACTTTAGCTGCTTCCCATTTGGCTGTTATACCCAGCTCACTTGCATGTTGGGCTAGAGTGGTATTAAACTCATTAGAAGGTAATTTTCATTTTTAAAGTCAGAAGTTTAATCTAAGTTAATATTTTTTTAAATTTTCAACTCAATTCAAAGGCATTTGAATTAAAATAAGTATCGTACTTAAGCTTTGTTATCCTTTTTGTTAATGATCTATTTGTTGAGCCTATGTATGTTAACTTCCTATTGATATTAAACCCATTGTCATCTAATGGTATCGAGTATACCCCAGCTTTTCTGGCTTTGTTACATTTATCTTTGGTATTGGTAAGAAGTTTATATATTGATGGGTTATGTTTGTAGGTTAAATCTGCTTTGACATTCTTGGCTATGATTTTATAAGTTTGGCTCAATATATGGTTTGAGTTAACCACTATGCATTTTCTTTGTTGTTTTAGAGGTCTTGTATTACCATTTCCATTTCTATGTTACCATGTATCTTGTGAGCTAGCTTTTCTATTAACTTACTGCTATAACCATGAGCTGTGGTGATGTGTTTAATACATTGTATTTCTTGTAGTGTGTCCTTGACATTGCAATGGGCAAAAGCTTTTCGAAGCAGAGCCCTGTACACTGCTGTGTTTTAAATATATGGGTTGTTAAATATTGAATAAAATAATTGTTTGTGATATTTAAAAACTCTAGTCAGTTTTACATGTCACAAGAAGGAAAATATGTACATTTAAAATTAAATAAATATACAAGTACATTTATGAATTACTATTTTGTAGTGGAAAAACTAATTTTCAACTGCATTTCATTGTCAACAAATAAAATTTAAATAATATTAGAAATAATATTACAAATAAATACCTGCATATCAAACTGGGATAATTATAATATAACACGTTCCAAAACCAATAACCGGTGCAAAGTAAGGTTAAACAACAGAAATGTTTGTTATTTGTTGTTTAACCTTATTTTGCATTGATTATTGGTTTTGGAGCATGTTATATTAATATTACAAATATTTGTTCTTTTAAAATATTATTGACTAGTTAAGTAAAAATATCAGAAATTTAGATTATTAAATCTGTAACATTTTGATTCAAATGCATTAAATAATATATTGTTTCAAACTGTAAACTTAAACAATAATAAAACATAATTAAAATTAGTAAAAAGGCATTACTTATGATAATTTTAGTAAATATTGCAACACAACTTCATTGCATATGATTTTCACATGGTATTTTGATATGAAAAATAGCCTCTCATAAAGACAAAAACTGATAAGAATGCTCTGATGTCAGAAGTGTAGAATAAGTTCATCAGAAACTGTGCTTTTCTACAAACCAGTATAGTATTATAGCTGATAAACAACTGATGTTTCCTAGCAATACTAATTATAAATTTACACAATACATATCAAATAAGCCATTAAATTCAGAATAATGTTCTGGATGCTTTTTGATGTATATGTACTGTACAACATATTTCCTTATCTGGGAAAAGAATGATATACATTCTGAGAACAAGTCTCTGAAAATGTGATCATAAAATTAATGAAAATATATCTTTTCCCTTTTCCCTTTCCACCTAATCATGAGGTTTATTAGAGGGGTGATACTGTTCTAAAACAAAAAGGATTTGGACCTTCACAATTGTGTACAATAGCTTATAAGAAAAATGTAGCAATTAATTTTAAAGATACTAACACCCTAAATCAGGCCTGGAAATTTGTTGAGATTTTAATTTTCTACATCACTACAATTTTTTTTAAGTTAATAATAAAAACTTAAAAAATTGTAGTGATGTAGAAAATATATTACTGTATTTACTTGCTATAACACGAGGTTTTTATTCATTTTTCACTGCTTCAAAAACCTAGGTTATCATATATGTGCGAGCAAAGGATTTTTTGCGTTTTTGCAATAATTTTTGTAAATGTGATGCTCACCTTCTGGCATTTAAAAACAAAAGTATTTTATCTCGGTTGTTTCAATCGTTCTTGTGTATTGTTAGGAATAAAGATGAATAGCAATAGGAAAAGCAAAGCTATTACAATCTACATTTTCCAGCACTCATTTCCTTGTAGATAAAAAGCCAAAATACCCCCAAGAAGATACGGATGGAAACCATGAAGATGTCTGTATGTCACCAGTTCTTTTTAAAAAATTTTTGTATTTCTAACTGGATATATTTTTTGTGTTTTTAAAAGGACTTTTTAGCTTTTTGGCAGCCAGTAGCCTAAAAAGAAAGGTCAGTCACCAAGAATGTGTAGTCTGGAACACAAAGTTAATAAATGGTGGTCCCTTTTGGGTGGACTCTGTCTTCAGATATTTATTTATAATATAATTGCCATAGAAAATCTACAAAAGCAAAGCTTTTGAATTGAAATTCCAAAATCACACGGGAGCCCGATATAAGTTTTAATTCATTCCCATGTGAAAACATGATTATTCGGAAATCAGAATTCGGAGAAACTCGCATGTAATCGACATAGAGTTGATTTGACTGTTAAGAATTGTCAAAAAGGATTCCCGATTGTTCAACTTTACATGAACAAATTATGTTGTCGATTTTACAAGATTTTTCCTTAGTTTTTAAAATGCTAGTAATTTTTGCGGTACAATGTGTGCATTTACATGCATTTGATATTTTATATGTGATTAAACAAAATAAAATTAGAATTGTATTAATAAATCTAATTTTCTTTATTTTGATCTTTAAAGTCCCATCTTGTCCTATATGCAAGATCGTCTTATATGCAAGTAAATATGGTATATTATATATATAGTTAAACTCCATTAATACAAAGTTGAAGGAACTAAAAATTGGCAATTCATATTATTAACAAGATTTCTATTTAACAACCTGTACAAAAAATCAATGGTCTTTACCACAAATGTCAAAAACCACATTTTCTCAGTTATTTTGCTAGGTTTTATCTTGTTTTGCTATATCAAAAATAAATAAACTTATGGGGTACTTCAAACATACACTTTATACTTTATTGAGTGGCTTGAAGAAAGAATAAATGCCCATTTTTTGACATTGGTTAGAGTTGGATGATTAAAGCTACTGGATACATGTAAAACTTACAAATTTAAAAATAACTTATTTGCTTGGATTTCAATGGAAACTATTTGTTTTTAAATTTAAAATTAAAAACTAATTACAGTATTTAATATTGTAATTTAATTCAGTTGTTTTTATTATTTTCATTATTAAGCAATTAAAAATAATTATTTTATAAAACTACAGATTTTTATTTGAATATTTCCCAATCCTATTAACTTCTAGTTTCTATTGTGCATGTCAAGTGTCTTAACTAATTGCGCAGAGTTGTCACAACATATGAAGTGCTTATTATAAGAGAAAGTGTAATTTTTTCTTTAGTTGGAGTGAATATCATTGGTGTGTATATATCTACAAAACTTTGATGATAACATTAATGTTTGTCAGAGTTTCATTGTCAAAGTTAAAAAATGCTTTCCTGGTTATGATGTGGCTTGTGCATTGCTACTTTGCTTCCTGCTTCTCCAAAGTAACATGACCCAGTGTGTTTTGTATTAAATGACTCAATAAATTGTTATTGAATTCATGGAATCTCATCATGCTTCGTATTATATATTAACTGATATACTGTATTAACCAAACTGGTTAACATTGAAATGCATATCCTTGTTCACAGGACCACAAATCAACTTGACATTAATGCTGACTTCACATAAACAGATATAGTCAAATCCCATTATTACATTATTTGAAATTACATTACCATGTATATAAAGATTTAAATATATATTTTTATTTATGTACTTTTTAAAATTTTTGTATTAAAAAATTTAATTTATCATAAATATATTGTAAAAGAGAAAAAAGTTTGATAGTCATTTTGATTGATAGCTGTCATTCTAGGAGCAGTCTGTTCCACAGAAGTGTGTATGGTAGCATCTAAACAATAAACAAATTATCATAAAATTTTCTTGCAGTTTAAAGTAGACTTTAAACTATTGCACAAATACTTAGCAGTAAGTCAAGTCACCTCTGTTGTCAGTTATTGTTTAGCATCTTCTGTCCATGCTTTCCACCAAATTTCCTGCATATTCTTGTGGTAGAGTACCATATTTGCCAAATTTCTTTCATAAGCTGCTTGAGATTGTATGCAGACTTTTTGAATCTTATGCTTTATATATGACCACACATTTTCGATTGGATTGTTATCTGGATCATGTTGGTCAATTCATCATTGCCATTTTTCTTCCAGAACTGCATCACAAATGGTTCTGATATTTTGGGTCATTATTCTTTGTAACAACCACTGACTTATGTCATGAACTCAATTAACATGTTTTATAAATATTGCACATTTTTTCTGCATTCAGGTTGTTAACAAAGAGGTAGTGTCCCAAAACTACATTCACAGAAGCATCCCCAAACATGGACTTTTATTGGATGTTTGACAGTACACTGAACAGCTCTGTTACTTGATGTTGACCAGGCTCTTTTAAGTGGATTCCATATCCAGAAAGATGCTTCATGTATGAAGTACATTACTCCAATCATGGCCCTTATTTTCCCATGTCACTTGTTTTTCAGCATTCTTTTCTGACAAAAGCAGTTTCTGTATAGTGGACTGGTATTTAAGACTTTTTTCATGTATATGACATCTAATTGTATTTATTCCAATGTCTATTCTCTTGTTACAAAACAAAACTTGGTCTTTGCGAAATGTTAAACTTGGACATCATTCATAAAGCTGGTAGATCACTTTGTCTTACTTTCTTGTCATCAAACAATTTGATTCTCTCTCTAGCAAGTCATCCACATTTTTAACCTCCTTACATTGACTTACTCACTCCTCCATGAAAGAATTTGATTTTTTAATTGATTTTGCAGCTGCTGTGACTGATAGTTTTGGTCCTTTTTAGTGGGTAACTAAAAACATTGCTTTGCAATGCTTTTAAGTATTTTGTGCTCATTTTGAAAATGTCTGTTTCAAACAACATCAATGTTTCATATACCAGTTAAATTGGTACTACTCAATAGAGCACATTTTAAAGATTCTAACCACATTAAACAGATGTCACTACAATTATTTTTCTCAGTTTTGCTATACATAGTTCTGTGGAATTTACTGTAAATGGAAAGATTGGACATTCTAGTGTTAAAGTTGGTTAATAAGTGGTTAGGGAGGTGAAAGTTATGCTCTGCTCTTAGCATTATGATTTTTTTTTACATTTTCTTTTGCAAAGATTTCATATGCTGTTGCTATTTCTATGTCTGAATATTTATCTTATTCAGAATAAGCTAGATACATATACCCTTTATTGCAAATCTAGGGGATACATATAAGATCATATAACTTACATATATTAAATAACTTTACTTATATAAAAATATCATTTTAGGAGAGAATTTGAAATAAATTTATAACATATAGTTATTATAATAATCAGAATACTTTCCTCAAATTTTACTATTTTCTTTTTTAGTCGTTTATTTGGATTTTTAAAACTTGGAATTCCTGAAAATGCTAAGAAAAAACTTTTAGTATTAAAGGTAAGATTTTCTTTAATATTTTAAAATTACAGCTGTTCCTTGATAGTTCGATGTTTTGTAATCTGACATGCTCAGTAATCCGACGCACCTCTCGTCAAGGTGCCCGTCCCCATTACGTATCTACTTGCACAGAAGCATGTTGCGACATGAATGTTCCCACCCAATTCTTACACGATGACACACATTTCATGTGTTTTCCTTGAGCAGTTCTGTTTGAACAGTTGGAGTAGGGAATATTGTAGGCTACTGCTAGAAAAACAATGCCAAATATGTAATCACTTTCGGTAATCCGGACACTTTTGGTAATCCGACATCCCTTTGGTCCCATACCTGTCGGATTATCAAGGGACAGCTGTACTTAACATAAAAGGTAATGAAACTAGTCAATAAATAAGTAAATTCTGCTAATTTTCTTTTATTTAATAAAAAGTTGAATTCCTGAACTAGCAGAATTTACTTGAAATTTATTTTTTATGATATGTTTTGTGTTGTTATTTTTATTTTTTTTCCCCATACAGATTGATTTAATGCAATAGTATTATTTAATTCTTCTTTATAAAAACCTAAATATATAATATTTTTTAGGCTGTGAAATGTATAGAAAAGACTCTTGTTCAGCATCAGCAGTTGAAAGAAAAGAAATTACTGTTAACACAAAAACAGTCAGGTGACAAAAATGGAGATTCTCAGTCAGCAATATCTGATCAAAATAGAGATAAAGGAAATGAAACTATTGAAATAAAGGAATTTTCTCCTAAAATATATTGTCAGCTTGGTCATTATAATTTACTTTTAGAAGAATATGCAAAAGGTAAACCTAAAATGTGTTAATTATAAAGTTTTAATATTTTAAACTGATATGTACAGTTTTAAATATAAATCTGAAAATTAAGTTAATAGCAATGTATTTGACATTTTGCTTTGTACTTTTTTTGAAAATATTATTAACACTTACTTTGTTTTAGAGATTTAACCATTACTGATTCAATACAGATATGTCAGCATATTGAAATGTTCTCAATATATAGGAAAACTGGTTCATTTTACAAACTAATATTCTGATTTGTTATTCATTTTTTTAATATATAGGTAGCCCTTGGTTTACGCCGTAGTTCCGTTCCTACAAAAGCCGGCACAAATCGAATCGGTGTAAAACGAACCCATATTTACAGTGAGGTATAGGGTTAGGTTCTACATAAGTGAAAAATAAGCTAATAATTTTGTTTATTAATACAATATAATACAAAATACATATAAATTTTTAATTTTTAAAATGTATTTTATCATAAAATAAAGTAAAATGTTTTTATTTAAAAATTTTAGTTTCGAATTTCTTACATTTTTCGGAAAAAAGTATCCATCTTTAATTGTTTACATTTTTGATTTCTTTNTTTGTAAAAGGTTAGTTTCAGTTTCAGTTTCAGCGGTGACAGAACATTTTGCTTTTAATTAATATACCCAACTATTCTCACTTCCTCAGCCGTATCTTTACAAATATAAACAAAACACCAAACGCTTGCTGAGCTTATTATTACTTTAATTTCAAACGTTTTCAGCCCAATTCCAATAGGCCATCTTCAAGAACACCACCGGTCGCCGTAGCGCATATATAAGGTCAGTTTGAGCGGCAAAATCCAAGGTGGCTAAGGAGAGATAGATATCATCTGGCCAACGAGAAGTAGATTTGTCTCACTAACGATAATTTGTGATCGCCGGAAGTGCTATTGTGTCGTAAGGTGTTTTCCTGAATGAACTGATATGGGATACATTAATTGGCGCTATGAATTCGGAAGCCATTTATTGGACTATTAAGTTTAATATCTTGACTCGTGGGTAGCTAAACGTAGTATTTTAATATTAATTTAATGCAAATGTTTATATGATGAAAGTTCTTGAAGATGGCCTATTGGAATTGGACTGAAAACGTTTGAATTGGAATTGGACTGAAAACGTTTGAAACGTTAGGTAATGAAATACCTAATAATATTAAACAGAAAAAATAAATATATTTAATAAAAATCTTTGTTTTAACGAATGTACAATGTTGCGGCTTGGTAAATACGTCATCACTGAAATGAAAATCAGTTTAGCGTAGGGAAAATCGGGGAATTACACCTCAAAACGGGAAATTGCACAGCGGCATTATTGTGAATCGGCATAAATTGAACCGGCATAAACCGAGGGCTACCTGTACATTCCTTGCATTTTTTTTTTTATGACAGACATTTGAATATGATGATGACATATCATGATGTAAAAATAACCCCAAGATAAAACCAGTTCAAGGTGTCATTGGTGGAAAATCATGTGCAGAGAGGATATTCACTGCATCCTTTATGCATATGATTTTCCACCAATGACTGCATAACATATAGNATTTAATAAAAATCTTTGTTTTAACGAATGTACAATGTTGCGGCTTGGTAAATACGTCATCACTGAAATGAAAATCAGTTT
Organism: Centruroides sculpturatus; assembly: GCF_000671375.1. NCBI lineage: Eukaryota > Metazoa > Arthropoda > Arachnida > Scorpiones > Buthidae > Centruroides > Centruroides sculpturatus. Next base: position 11,663 of record NW_019384820.1, read on the forward strand.
AGCATAGGGAAAATCGGGGAATTACACCTCAAAACGGGAAATTGCACAGCGGTGTTATTGTGAATCGGCATAAATTGAACCGGCATAAACCGAGGGCTACCTGTACATTCCTTGCATTTTTTTTTCATGACAGACATTTGAATATGATGATGACATATCATGATGTAAAAATAACCCCAAGATAAAACCAGTTCAAGGTGTCATTGGTGGAAAATCATGTGCAGAGAGGATATTCACTGCATCCTTTATGCATATGATTTTCCACCAATGACTGCATAACATATAGTTTTGTTAATTTTGAAGGATGCCATCTTTATAGGGGATGATGTGTAGCAATAGGTGGGCAACAGATGATTATTGTTGCCAGGTCTAATGATTTATCTCCAGATTTGGCAATGTTTTAAGCCAGTTGACAATTTGACGACAATTTTTTCAATTTGGTAATTTTTCTATACTGTTATAAATTTATTCAAGGTGTGTTCAATTTTTTCCTAAAAATAGGACTGGAGTCAGACCTAGGCAAACTAGACAATTACAATTTCCTAGGACTCAGATCTTAAAACTGTCTTGATTAGTGAACAAGGTGAATATTCTCTAAACCAATGAGCTTTCAGGCTTTCATTTATTACTAACACCTATAGAAAGTATGGATAAAAGTGATTGGTTGGAAAATTATTAGTTTCATATTTTATTAGCAGAATTCAATATCATATCATCTCTAATTGTTTTATAAATATTCAGAATTTTATTAGTTATCATTTATCATGACTGACTGATATCAAAAAAAATATTTTTTAACTCAGTTGTGAGGCCTTTGTCAGTTGTAAAATATGCGATGGTCATATACAAAAATATTTGTATTTTCTATGGCATGACCTATTTCATGTATAAATGCAACAGATAACATACATAAGGTGCATCCCAAATAATTATTAACATAGTTTTTTAAAAATGTTAAAATTTTATGTTAACTAGATTTTAAAAAATGTTGTTTTTAATCATGTTTAATAAATGAATGAAATGGTACAAAGTTTATCTTCCATATTTTTTTTTAAATTAGCAGAAAGAAATCTTAAACTGTTTCAAAAAGTTATCAATTGTTTGTTAAAAATACTTTCTAGGAAAATATATGCACATCATATATATATATACACACATATATATATAGTTCCTCTATAATCATATGAAAATATTTGACACATTTGAAGCATTGGAAAATTGTTGTTATGGGTAAAAAATATGATTTAAGTGATTGTGAAAAAGACAAAATTGATGCCTGGACAGTTGAAAGCATTTCCCAAAGTGAAATAGCTCTAGGATTAAATAGAGCTAAGTCATCAATAAGAAAATTTTTGCAGCAGTAAGGAAGTTCAACAGGAAAATCAAATTCTAGACAAAAAACAAAAGTGACTGCTTGACAATAAAGGATATGGTTTCTTTTGCCAATTTTTCAATTGGAAAAAAAATGTGTGTTTCAAAATCAATTGCTGATTGCATTTTGTTGAAATCTGGAAAAGCTAAATTCAAAAGAGCAAAGAGAAGACCTTATCTTAAATTACAACAAAAAGAGGCAAAGTTTACCTGAGCCAAAAATCATATTGCCAGGAAAAATATTAAACTTTTGGATTTGCCTGCATTAAGTCTCAACATAAATGCAATATAAATTTGTGGGAATCATTGTGAATCACATTTATAAGGATGGTCAACAATTTTCTAATGTTACAGACTTGAAAACTGCAATTCATGATGCTTGGAACATAATTTCTGAAAGAATTGAAAATTTAATTAAATGTATGAAATATTGGGTATTTAATTAATTTGGCAAGTTTATTTGTTACTAATTCTCATTTTTTATATGCATTTCACTTAATTCACTTCAGTTGATAATTTTTTGGACAAGGTAAGATTTTTTTCTGTCAATTTAAAGCAAAATATATGGAAGATACAACTTTGTAGCATTTAATTTGTGTAATAAGCATGATTAAAAACAACTTTGTTTTTCATCTAGATAAGATAACTGACAATATTTTTTAAAATTTCAAAACGTGTTGATAATTATTTGGAATGCATCTTACATACATACATATATACATAGTATAGCATGTTACTCTAAATGTTAGATACAAAAAATGCAAACTTGCTCAGTTTTTAATGTGTTTATTTCAGTTTGAATTTGAGAGTTTTTACTAAGAACTAACTGGTATCATACAAAAAACAGCAAGTTTTATAAAATTTTTTATAAAGCAAGTTTTATAAAATTCAATACTATCTTAATTACATTTATGTTTTGTATTTATGTAATCTGAGCATTATTTCTGTTTGGCAAATGTGTTTATTGTAACATCCTCATTAAATATACACTTCTTGCAATATTACTTAAATTAAGTAATTAATATAAAGAATAAAAATTAATTAAAAAATTTTTCAGCTTTGTCTGCATACCAGAAATATCGTGCATTAGTAGAAGACCATTGGAAGGTAAGAGTTTTGTTTAAATTATTTGTTAGTAGTGTGGTATCAAGTTATTTAAAATATCTTTAGACTGCTTTGATTTGGATATTTATAATACCAGTATTTTAAAAAATACTGGTAATATTTAAAAAATGTAAAATGAATCATTGTTATTGTCTAAATTTTAATCTTTGACAAGTATAATTCATTTTTATTAGTATTTAACACTTGTCAATAATCCATATATACTAATAATTATTACTATTATTACAAATATAATGTGTATTTATAAAAAAAAGTACAATAATTAAATTTAGCTATGTTTTAGTGTTAAAAAATTTTTGCACTATAAATATCTGTATGGTGTAATGATTTTTCAATACATTGGAATCCAATTAATTTGAAATCTTTTATTTGAATGCATGTGTTTTTTTTATTACTTTCATACAGGAATTTAATGTTAATTTGATTTAATGAAAAATAGGTGTATTTTTTTAACTCAAATTGAAAATTCTGCATATAAGTTTTTGCATGTATTTATTGGTATATGCATGTATAATAAGCACCTGTAGAATAACATTGTGTATATTGACTGATAAACACATTATTCTGTATTGTGACATGACACTGATGATGTGTTTATTTGCTGACAAACACATTATCAGTTTCAATTGATCTCAACTGGTCAATGACAAATGTATCAGTCAACTTAGGAAAAATGCTAAGTGTCAGAGTGTTGAAATTGCAAGTTGTGTGAGGAAAAAATGGGCTCCACATGGAAGTATATTGATCAGCCATTTTCTGCAAAACTCAAAGGGAATTCTACAACTATTCTCACTTCCTCAGCTGTTTCTTTACAAATATAAACAAAACACCAAATGCTTGCTGAGCTTATTATTACTTTAATTTCAAACGTTTTCAGCCCAATTCCAATAGGCCATCTTCAAGAACTTATTATTCTACAATCGAATACAACTTTTGAATAAATTTTCAAAATATTTCGAAATTATTCAAAAATTTTTTTTTCAAATAATTCGAAAAAAAAAAAAAATTTATTCAAAAGTTGTATTCGATTGTAGAATAATAAGTTCTTGAAGATGGCCTATTGGAATTGGGCTGAAAACGTTTGAAATTAAAGTAATAATAAGCTCAGCAAGCATTTGGTGTTTTGTTTATATTTGTAAAGAAACAGCTGAGGAAGTGAGAATAGTTGTAGAATTCCCTTTGAGTTTTGCAGAAAATGGCTGATCAATATACTTCCATGTGGAGCCCATTTTTTCCTCACACAACTTGCAATTTCAACACTCTGACACTTAGCATTTTTCCTAAGTTGACTGATACATTTGTCATTGACCAGTTGAGATCAAATGAAACTGATAATGTGTTTGTCAGCAAATAAACACATCATCAGTGTCATGTCACAATACAGAATAATGTGTTTATCAGTCAATATACACAATGTTATTCTACAGGTGCTTATTATACATGCATATACCAATAAATACATGCAAAAACTTATATGCAGAATTTTCAATTTGAGTTAAAAAAATACACCTATTTTTCATTAAATCAAATTAACATTAAATTCCTGTATGAAAGTAATAAAAAAAACACATGCATTCAAATAAAAGATTTCAAATTAATTGGATTCCAATGTATTGAAAAATCATTACACCATACAGATATTTATAGTGCAAAAATTTTTTAACACTAAAACATAGCTAAATTTAATTATTGTACTTTTTTTTATAAATACACATTATATTTGTAATAATAGTAATAATTATTAGTATATATGGATTATTGACAAGTGTTAAATACTAATAAAAATGAATTATACTTGTCAAAGATTAAAATTTAGACAATAACAATGATTCATTTTACATTTTTTAAATATTACCAGTATTTTTTAAAATACTGGTATTATAAATATCCAAATCAAAGCAGTCTAAAGATATTTTAAATAACTTGATACCACACTACTAACAAATAATTTAAACAAAACTCTTACCTTCCAATGGTCTTCTACTAATGCACGATATTTCTGGTATGCAGACAAAGCTGAAAAATTTTTTAATTAATTTTTATTCTTTATATTAATTACTTAATTTAAGTAATATTGCAAGAAGTGTATATTTAATGAGGATGTTACAATAAACACATTTGCCAAACAGAAATAATGCTCAGATTACATAAATACAAAACATAAATGTAATTAAGATAGTATTGAATTTTATAAAACTTGCTTTATAAAAAATTTTATAAAACTTGCTGTTTTTTGTATGATACCAGTTAGTTCTTAGTAAAAACTCTCAAATTCAAACTGAAATAAACACATTAAAAACTGAGCAAGTTTGCATTTTTTGTATCTAACATTTAGAGTAACATGCTATACTATGTATATATGTATGTATGTACATATGTATGTATGTAAGATGCATTCCAAATAATTATCAACACGTTTTGAAATTTTAAAAAATATTGTCAGTTATCTTATCTAGATGAAAAACAAAGTTGTTTTTAATCATGCTTATTACACAAATTAAATGCTACAAAGTTGTATCTTCCATATATTTTGCTTTAAATTGACAGAAAAAAATCTTACCTTGTCCAAAAAATTATCAACTGAAGTGAATTAAGTGAAATGCATATAAAAAATGAGAATTAGTAACAAATAAACTTGCCAAATTAATTAAATACCCAATATTTCATACATTTAATTAAATTTTCAATTCTTTCAGAAATTATGTTCCAAGCATCATGAATTGCAGTTTTCAAGTCTGTAACATTAGAAAATTGTTGACCATCCTTATAAATGTGATTCACAATGATTCCCACAAATTTATATTGCATTTATGTTGAGACTTAATGCAGGCAAATCCAAAAGTTTAATATTTTTCCTGGCAATATGATTTTTGGCTCAGGTAAACTTTGCCTCTTTTTGTTGTAATTTAAGATAAGGTCTTCTCTTTGCTCTTTTGAATTTAGCTTTTCCAGATTTCAACAAAATGCAATCAGCAATTGATTTTGAAACACACATTTTTTTTCCAATTGAAAAATTGGCAAAAGAAACCATATCCTTTATTGTCAAGCAGTCACTTTTGTTTTTTGTCTAGAATTTGATTTTCCTGTTGAACTTCCTTACTGCTGCAAAAATTTTCTTATTGATGACTTAGCTCTATTTAATCCTAGAGCTATTTCACTTTGGGAAATGCTTTCAACTGTCCAGGCATCAATTTT
>NW_019384820.1:18992-41825 GCF_000671375.1 Centruroides sculpturatus
TTTTTTTAATGTATTACTTGGCTTTAATTTGAGTATGTTTTTCGCGTTGGAACGAATTATTTGGTTTTACATGTAATCGTATGGGAAAAGATGATCCACCTTACGACATTTTCATGATACGATCTCAGTTTCGGAACGGATTAATTTCGTATCCTGAGGTACCACTGTATTAGATATTGACACTTCAATAAAATAGGTTTTCCTTGAAATTTTATTGACAGGAACAGTGTCAGGTTTATTATAATCAATTGTTTTTTTTGTTAATATTAGTTTTTATCCTAATATAATATTGCTGATTTGTTTTCAATCACTGGAGGTGGGTTGAATTTGTAGTAAGGTGCCATATCACTAAAAAATTTGAATTTTTTGACATGTTGTTGTTAGATTATTTTAGTAATTTGATTGTCTCATAGTTTATTCTTTTGATGCAAGTGCTTGGCATTCAGAAATAATGTGTTAAAATGTATATAATAAACATTCCAAAACCTGATACATTAATACCCAACCAGATGATCTCCTTAATTAATTGGGCTATTAATTAAGGGGATTGTTTGGTTGAATATGTTGAATTGTTTCATTGGCCGATTTACATTCCCGACATTTGTCATTGATGATTTCTTTCAATATCATTTTTTGATAATATTTTATTGGTTATTGGTTGATCTTGAATGGCACGCCTAAATAAAGCCTTCAGTTTTGGCATGGATGTTAGATTTGCACAGCTTATAATGTAGAGTTTTTAATATAAATTTTTGTCTTGTGTAATAAATGTGGAAATTGACCATATAGTGGCATTTCAAGCCATTTATTATATCTGTTCTTTATTGAGATTTCAATTTTGGTGACATTTCCAGCTAGATTTAATTCATAATTTTATCATTTAGTTGAGCAAATACTTTGTGTAATTCATTTTTGTTTTCTGTGAAATATTTTCATAGTTTTTCAATTTGTGAATAAGCCAAATAAATTGATCACTTCTCAACCGTCTTCATATCTTGTCATATATCCACACAACTTTGAGGATGGTGTTTATGATATTTTGTCATTATTGTTCTTGTATATCCATTTAACTTTTCCAAATCGGTATCACTCCACTTTAAAAATGCCAAATATGTATGTGAATGTTTGTATTGCCCATGTATTAATTGCTGGTATTGCATTGCAAGCATTGAGTTCTGTTTTTAATATAGATTTTAAACAGTTGACATATTTTTCTTTGAACATCTTTTTAAGTTCTGCATGATCCACAGATTTATTTTTTTAATATTTCCAAATATTTGTAAGTTTGATGTTCTGTTGTTATTATTTGCATCAATATTTTCTCTGATTGCCCTGCATACCTTTAGATAAAACATATGGAGATACTGGAAATCTACAAGATTAATGGATGATTTGAGTGCATTAACTACTGTGATATAGATTCTCTATTCAACGAGTGGAAATCAATTTATGAACTGTAGATTAGCTTTAATATTTATTTCATCTTTTTTATTATTAACAAGCATTTTTGTATTGTTATTTACCTTCATTTCTCTTTTATATTTTATTTTTATGTATCTTATTTTTTCATCATTTATGTTCTTATTTGCAAATTAAAAAATTTTTTTATTTGAATTTTGTATGTTTGGTTCTGCAACTGATGGCAATCCATAAACTGGGCTGAAAATATTTTTGTGCATTAAAATATTACTTGCTGGATCAATTTAAGGTGTTGATTTTTATCATCATCTTTTGTTTCAGTATCTGGCTTGAAACAGGAAGATTTGACATACAAATTTGCTTTAGCTAATGTATTAGAGCAGTGATTCTCAACAGGTTGACCATGTAGTCCCAAGGGAGTCATAGGCAAAAAACTCAACTCTTGAGAAACCAGAACAAACTCTAAGGAGCCACAGTCAGAATAAAATATTAAAATTTTATGAAAACAATTAAAATTCAATAAGTAAATTATTAGAGAAATGTATTTAAGCTATTAAAATATTATGTTTAAATAAAATACAAAAATAAATTTTGAATCTAAAATATCTTGTATGTATAATGTCTAATAACAAATATTTGTTTTTTGTAAACAAAGACATGTTGAATCTTGCACATGTATGTAATGCATGTCATTTTTATTTTACTTTTTTCCAAAAGATGTTTACTATTAAAATGTAGGCCTATTGCATGTAGATATATAGAGTGTATGTACTGTGAAGCTTCACTTCAGTGCCACCATTTGTTTGCTGAAATTGGAATAAAATAATGTGAAGCTAACCTTAAGTATTTAAAAAAAAAATAACAATTATCTTAGTAATACTGTATGTAAGGTGCATCCCATAAAATTAGATCCATTCTAAAAATTCCAATTTAAAAAAATTACAAGTTTATTTACATAAAACTTTTATGCAAATACTTTTACTTAAACATAAAGCAAATATAAGTTATATATATATAATTATTAAATTTAATAAAAGATGGTTCCTAAAGCTTACTTCTAGTAACAAATTATTCAGTATTTAATTATTAATAATAATGGTAAAGTAGCCTGATTTAAATATGGCAATTGTTTAATTTCATTGTAATTTATTGAATATGTTGCTGTTATTTTTGTATATGTAGGGGAAATTTAAATTTAAAAACAAAAACTTAAAAATTTTTTGTCCCAAAAATATGGTTTCAGGCATATTTATACTGTATTTACAAATTGCAAATGCAAACCTACTTTTAATTGCATAAGATTTATTTCTAAGGCAAAATCTCAAGTAACTTTGCTTGCTAAAGTGCAAACAAGATCAGAAAAGGACATGCTTTAACAGATTTTGAAAAGAGGCAAATATCAGCTCTTCATACCTGAGGAATGTCATCTAAAAAATGGAAAGCAACTGAATTATTCAGTAGTTTTTTCAAACAGTGCATCTGGAATGCCTGTAATTTATTTTTGTCTGGTTTCAGCATCGTAGAGAAGTATGGGTAAAATTAGAACCCTATATAGGTGCATTTTTTCCCAAAACAGATATTTTTTTTTCGTAGACACCAATTGAGCCGGCCAAATATTGTTGCTGCTTGGCCAATCTGTTGAACTCTGCTGTGGATGCAGTCTTTTTTCTTGTAATATTGAGCCAAGATATTTGAATTTGTTGACCTGGTTGATTTGGGCACCATTAAGATGAACTGTAATTATGAGTCACCGAAGGTAATGACTTATTATATTGATGATTAGGCTGTATGATTGGACAGTTTGGGCAATCAAATTAAATGTCAGTTGCCTCTGCATCAAAGTCTGCAAAAATTGCACTATCATCTGCATACATGAGATCAGTAATAAATTTGGATGGACCAAACTGGACCCCTTGTCAATTCTTGAAGGTTTCTTGCATGATAGCATCAATGATTAAATGGTTACATGATTTAATGTGAATAATAACATTTTCAATGCAAAATCATACATTTGATAACCTACACGTGGACCGTTTATTATTAAAGTGGTACAAGTTCATTTTTCTTTGTGTCTAGGTATTTAAAATTTGCAAACACACAGACACCTTCCAAACTGGTTCCAGCAGATCCATTTATTGGAAAAAAATGAATGTTTTTGATCATTTTCACAGATCTTCATCAGGTTATTACACAATAAATAAATAAAATATTACTTACTTACTGGACTACACTATATAAATAAAATCAAAATGCTGGATTATTTAAAGGTTATTACACATTTCCATAAATTGATTTGATTTATGGACATGTGTAATCACCTGATAAAGATCTCTTAAAGTGATCGAAAGTCTTCATTTTTTTTTTTTTTACAATAAATGGACCTGCTGGAACCAGTACAGAAGGTATCAGTGTGTTTATATTATTTTTTAGCTTTTTTGGTTTTTTTAATGATTTTCCTTTCATTCAATTCAAATGTACTGAATTTATGCAAAATGTATAAAAAATTTATGATGAAATGTACTGAATTTAGTTGTCACATATCTGGCAACACTGATGTGGACAGACAGGTGATAAAGTAAATGTCAATTTGTTACAAGTTTTTTTTTTAAATGAATCTAAAAGTACATATATATGTAATCATTAAGAAATATGCTATAATTATTTTAGTTAAAAATCCATTTTTTAAATTTAAAAAAGTAATGGAATTTTTAATGTTTATTTAAAAATTTTTTCCCAAGCTGATGGGAAAAAATTTTAAAATATGGGAATTCCACAGAAAAATGTTAAGCTCAGAAAGGACCAAAGGTCACAAAAGGTTGAGAAACACTGTACTAGAGCACCTTCAACATCTTTGTACAGTGACTTTGTCATTTTTGAGACATCTGCGACAAAGATCCATGAAACTGGTTTTTAATTTTTTCTGTTTTTCTTCAGGATTCTCATCAGTGTTGTTGGAAAGTTTTTTGTTTTACAAATTTGGCTTGTGAAGTTTTACTATGTTTAAATTCAGCTATAAGTTTGTTTACTTCAGTGTAAGCATTGTTAGCTTTTGGCTACTCTTTTTAACAGAAATGGGAAACATGTACTGCAGATCAGTACCATATACAGTATAAGTGAAAGATGACAAAATGCAAAATCAGATTCTTCTGTGACATTAAGCTGTGTAGTGTGGACTTACTTTTCTTCAGGAGGGATAGTCAATGTATCAAAATCAGATATCTAAGCAAGTGTGAGACAGAAAAAGTATGTTGATTTATCCTGTGGTGACAAGTTAAACAATGTTGAGTAAACTAGAGTTTTTTTAACATTAGTGCCTACATAAGTTAGTAGGGACAACAGAAAGTCAGAGTTGGAAGTCAAGGAGTTGAATCTTTTTATGGGAGTGGGAGGCAGAAAACTTATCAACTCCCATCTCCTTATGTTGCGTTGATGTTTAAAAAATATTAAAATTTTTAAAATCTGTTAATGCCATTATTTTTAACTTTTTTATTAATATAAAATGCAGCATTTGTTGTTGCACTGCCTTCTACCCAAGTCAGTATTGAATGATTATTTTCAGCTCTGCATTTAATCAAATCTCACTTGTACGCTAACTTGAAAGAGGACATAATGGAGGCTAGTCTTTTTTTGAGAACAAATTCTTTTTAATTAAATGTTCAATCTTTTTCAATCAAAATTTTCAATCTCAATGTCCAATGTTACCTCAGTATTAATATCGTTTAGTATTAAATATTAATGTATTATTATACATAAAATAATAAAACTTTATTAAAGTCCTTCAGTTCTTTATAAGGATAAAAATTATATTGTTAGATATGTATTATGCATATGCAATGCCAAGAAAGCCCAAAATTGAAGTGTTTTTAAGTTAACATTTTCATATAAAATTATTAAAATTTAAAATTTCTGTATTCAAAGTCAATACAGTATTTTCTGTACAGTCGACCCCCCCCTATAATTACGGTCCCTATAATTACGATTCCTATAAAACTAAGAAAAAATATACGTATTTTGGAAATGTTGAGTCGGATTAGTGTAGAATCGATTAATTTTATGGAAGAAAACCTTTCAATCAGCCGTAGTCCGTAAACTTGACACGTGTCGGGCTGTGATTGGAACGACTTGTAAGAAATCGGATTCCTAATAAATTGGAACGTATCTATATCTTATAGGGGGGTCGACTGTATATTTTTTTTCTGCATTTTAATTTTTATTATTTCATGTAAACTGTTTGGAAATGATAAAAGTCCTATTATATGATTAAAATATTAAGTTATTAATTTATATTATTATATGTATAAATTAATAAAAATTATTTTTAAATAGTATTTACTAAGTACTATTTACGATGTTATTTTTGAAATTTAAATTCAAATATTCTTTTTAAATATTACTGTATTTTTGTGGAATGACCAGCATGCCAGTCTATCCAGAAGGGAATGTGAAATCAGATATTTCCATATGGTAAAAACTGGCATGCTGGTTTATCCCAGGAAAATGCCAACATGCTGGTATAAGTGAGGTTATAGATCCCTTCTGGAGGGTGCATTAAATAAAAACAAATGAGTTATGCCATGTAAAAATTAACAAGTTTTTATTCTAAAATTGCAAAACTGTCAGCATTACATCAAAAACTACAATTATATGTAAATATTATAAAGTCTCTGTAAATCCGCACAAAAAATATGTAAATTTTAGGTTTCGCGGTAGACCAACACACAGCAGATAGCTAATTACTTCTCTTTATTTAATCACTGTATATGCGTTTCGGTTCTATTAAAGAACCCTCTTCAGTACATTTAGGTACACAGCTTGGATTCACATTCCATTAGCACTTTCATATCAAGTGTATTTAGTAACGTTTTCTGATTGTCTATGGGTGTATTTCTAAATTACGTTAACAATAAATCATACTCTAGGCTTCTGTTCAACGGTCCGTCGTCGGTACAATTCTAAAATTTACAGAGACTTTATAATATTTATATATAAACAGCAGTCATAAGAAATTTAATTACAATTACAGTGGAACCCCGGTTAATGAACTTAATCCGTTCCACGACTCCGTTCGTTAACTGAATTGTTCGTTAACCGAAGCAATTTTTCCCATAGAAATTAATGCAAATGCAATTAATCCGTTCTAGTCTCCGAAATTTTTGTCATTTTATTTGTAATATACAGTAATTTTCTTTTATGAAAATGTAGGAAAACGTAGTATCTATCATTACAGCAACAAACATGTAAACTTTGTTTAATAAAATAGCACTGTACATACCTTCGTTTGTTGTAGTTGGTGGCAGAAAAGTGGAGATATACGAACCTTAATGCTTAGAAGGGGAATCCCCTCCAAAAAAATAACGGGTAGCACTTCATCGGACGATTCTTCGAGTCGAAGTCTCTTTTGGTAAAAAAAAAAAACCACCAGTGGCTAAGTGGTCTTCGTACTTTAAACACGGGGAGTTCGTTCGTGGGTTCGCACCGCGCTCAGACGAGCTGGCCACGTGGTTTCCGTGATTTCTCCACGTCTGTAACACCTAAATAGGGGCCAGTTTCCCTTAAAAATTCCTCCCAGAAGGCATTCCTTCTAGTCAGACCACCCAAGTGTTGCATTGCCATAACTTAACAAAGAAACAAACTCTTTCCGTAAGGAGTTGATCTAAAGTTGATTGTCTTACTCCTTTAATCAAAATTTTTCTCAAATGCTATAACGCATTGTAGTTTATATTGTGTTGTCGTTTTCTATTGCCACTATGACTTTTTTCTTTCTTGGATGCCATATTGATTAAATATATAAATCACAAAACTGAAAAAAGCAGTATAGCACAAACACTTTGAAAAACAATGCTTAACTCGCGCATGCCTAACACAAACTAAAATTTGACACAAAATACCGTTACGTTCGTTATCTGAATTTTGTTCGTTATCCGAGACAAAATTTTTGCAAAATAAAAGTTCTTTAACCGATTTGGTCGTTAACCAGGACGTTCGTTAACCGGGGTTCCACTGTATATGTTTAATTTCTTCATTTTGTCATCTTTCTAATGACCTAAAATATACTTGGAATTCCAAAAGTGCTTTTTTTGTGTGTATTTTATTGTTGTTTGATTCAAAAACACAAAAATATAACATATTAAATTTAAGAAACTTGCTGTGAATTATCTCAGCTTACACCAATTAACTTTGCTTTATGTGAAATATGAGAGTGAGGTGTTATTTTTAAGATCAGGGCAGATGGTCAGTGTAGCCCACACTGACTAACTACCACCACCAATGTCATTTAGTGTTACCACCCATCTGATTTTCACCTGAACAGTCCAGGAATTGACTCACTGTCTGGGTGAACTATTAATTTTGTCTAGGAATATTGTGCGCAACCTGTCGACCTTTTTTTATTTTTGCTTGTATGATTCTCATTCGTACGCGTCTCTAATATCCAATAGAGCTAAGTCATCTGTAGTTGTTTTTTCTTAATTTAGTTATGATACTCCTACCCAAGTCTCCCTAGTCCCTAACTGTAACTGATTTAGAACTACCATGCACTGCACGTTATTCTTTGCATTGCAAAATGACATTGCGCATGCATCAGGAACTTCTGTTCGAACAAACCTCACCTGCTGTCCGGTTCAGCGATTTTGAAAAGGTGGCAACACTAAAGTCATTAATTGTTTTATTGTCTTGTAAATGAAAACTCTCTTCCTGATTTTAAGTCAGTCAAATTACAATGTTATTATTTTATTGTACTTGGAAGAATGTTTTCTTTTATGTTTAATTAACAAGTAGGTGTTTGTTAGATCTGATATTTATTAATTTAATTTATATTTGTCACAGTTTAACTGGCATGTTTGTCTCTCCTGTTTATTTGTGGAATGCTGATCATTCTGCAAAAATATGGTATATTTTTGTATATAATAAATAAAAATACTATTTATATCAAAAACTTTATGATAGCCAACTTTATTTCTATTAAATAAACTACTAACTCGTTGTGCATTAGTGGAAGGAATTGGGAGTGTGAGTCGATTTTTAAAAAATACCAAGTCAGGAGTCATGTATTTTGGCTTTGATTCCCCATCTGTGCAGAAAACTGACTACAGGGTGGCTGGAAAGTCCCTTTACGTGTGACTTTAATATCATGTGTTTATGTACTGAGGTCACTCTTCTGGATCTAAAATATCTTTAGACTCCTCCATGTTTATTAGCACACTCCTATGTGCCTCCATGTTCATTTGCTCATCCACATTTGTGGGGTGACAATTTGGAATGCTGTACAAACTATATTTTTCAGATTGTTGTCTGTGGAGTATTGACATTTTCACTTTTCACAAGACCCCAGAAGGCATTGTCAGGTATTGTAAGGTTAGGGCTCTTTGGAGGCCAAGGTAAAGGAGGAAAGACTGTTGACCCATGTCCAATCCAGTGATTTGGAAAAATTTGGTCTAGATGTGCACAGATATTCAGTGCAAAATGTTCTGGCACACTTGTTACACCTGTGACCTTTGTTCCCTTCTGAACACATGATTAGAGCATAAACTGTTTTTAAATGCTTAATGCACAAAAATCAATGAATTACTTTGCAGATTTTGATGGAAATTGATGTTAAATATTTACTACAGTATATTTTAAAAATTTCATTCAAATTGAACCACTAGTTTCTTCATAATTCACATTTTATTATGTCAATCCCACACTGTCTACTGAAATTCCAATATAATTGCATCATTGAAAAACAGTGAGTTGATTTTGATTTATTCATATAAAATTTGTCACTAAATTGATGACAGTAACCATCACTGCAGATGGTCAGACGACTAATCAGGTTCAAATGGCAGTTAAATTTTTTAGGTCATACACAATGTCTGGAATCCACTACACTTGCCCAATGTCATATGACACAATGTTTACTTTTAGTCATACATGGTTCCCAAGCTTTGTAGAATGTTTCTGATTAATTTATTCGATAGATGAAGGTTAATTATTTAATTTAAATTATAATTCCATAGAATTTATGAAAATAATATATCAAAAACCCCATTTGAATTAAACAGTTCAACAAATTTGAGTTAACCAGTTTGATTTAACATGCAAATCCCTATGCTGGACAATTTGGGAAAGAAAATGACTTCAAGTAAATGCAACTTCAAGTTATCCCAGTTTGAGCTAACCAGGTTCTACTGTACTAATTATACAGAATTATGATCTAATTTCTTGTGCAATATAAATGCTCATACAAGGAAAGTTTATATTATTTTCCTGAAATTTTTAGATTCAAAAGTACACAATGAATAAAGAAATGTAAACTTTTCATTTAGATGTAATAAATCAAAAATTGTGTTAACAATCTGATGCTGACATATATTTGATGTAATAGTTTGTGCAAAAATAAAGAATAGAAAAAAATTATTTATATGGATTATCATAAATTCATAAAAGTGAAAGATATTAAATTTATGCATTTTGCTAAATTATGGTTTTTTCATTTTTGAAATCTCTTCATAAAGAAATTTTAATAAAATAATCTAGCTGAAATGTTACTTATGTATAAAAAAAACTTATTAGTTTCCTTGTATAAGATTCTTTATGTTAAGATTTGTAGTTCCAATCAATTATGTATTAAAAACAGATTACATAGATTAAAATTAGATAAGTAATAATATATTTGGCATTCCATTTTCTCTAATTTGGATGACAAGGTAAAGTTGTAACAAGAAAACTGAAATAGTATTAATTCTACCTGAAGAGAACATAAAACCATCATAAGCTTCATTCACTGAATTATTCATATACTAAAATGTATGAAAACTACAAATGAAATTGTTCTCATTAATTTAAAAGTTTAATAAAATTAGAACTTTAAGAAATTAAGAATATAACTAATATCTATAGAAATTTTATAACAATGGGAGTTTTTTCTGATCATATCTCTCTTCCATGTAAACACTGATTACATTAAGAATTTAGTTCTTGATCTGACAATATGGGTAGTTGTTATCTGTTTGTGTTTTATGTTCTTGAGACTGTAAAGTTCTACTTGTGTATGATATTATAATAAGTTATGTGAATTGTTGAGAAATTGTTGGATTAATTTTTTTTCCTTTTTCAACTTTCACTAATCACTGTTCATAATAATATAAGATTAATCAACTGTGTGTATATATATATATATATATATATATATATATTTCTCCTTCAGCTGTGACAATGTATGAAATCTTTTGCAATACACCTGGTTCTTGAAGAAATCCCATAACTAGAAGTCAAATGGGGTGAGGTCAGATGATTGAGGAGGCCAGGTTGTCTGAAAATAATGGCTGATAACCCATTTATCTGTAGTGTTGCTTTAACAAATTTTGATCAGATAAGATAATGTGGGATGATTCACCATATTGCATGAATATGGTTTCCTGAATGTACCTGTGTTGTTGTTCTGGTAACATAAAATTTGCCAACATGTCATGATACTGCTGTCTAATTACAGAACAGGTACAGGTTCAGTTGGATTAACCTCTTCAAAAAAAAAAAAGCCCAATAATGAAAGTAGCCATAAATCGACAGTACACAATCACTATTGGAGGATACAATAGAACCTCCTGGATAACTCTAGGGTTTTCTATTGCCCAAGTGTGACAGTTGTGTGTATTGATTTGTCCATTTAAGCAGAAGTGAGTGTCATCACTTGAAAGAAAGTGGATATCACTTGGCCATGGAAAAGACATTCTCACCAGGAGCTAGAATTACTAACCATTTAGAACTATAATTCACTACACTTAACCTGCGAACTCTCTCTTTCTCTATGCATTAATTAATTAATTTAATTAATTAAAGTTACCTTTTCGCTACCAAAATTTTAAAAAGTTGCTACTATGCCACTGCTTAATTTGGCAAATAAAAAACATAATCCAAAATTATTAAAAATTAATTTATTTTAAAATAAATGAGAGGAATTATTTTAAAAAAGGGTGACTATTTTATTTAACAACAATATTTGGGTATATTGTAATTCTCTACATAAAAGATAATGAATACAAAAATAATTACAAAAATACAAATAAAGGAAATTAAAATGATCTAATTGCTTTCACTTTCTTCTTAGTTTATGCTTTTATTGTAATCTCATCCAATTTTGCAGTATCTTTTAATTCACTTTAATCTTCTGAACTCGGTTCAGAAGATTATTAAAGTGAATTAAAAGATGTCATTTAAAGATGTGTTTCTGTTTGTTTTAAACAAATACACATTTCTTTTAAATTTTCTGAACTGTTTTTGTGCTATTTTGTAATTATTGCAGCAAGCTTTGGAATTATGTGAATCAACTTTTATTCTCAATAAATCAGACACTAAATACTGAGTGAATTTTATTTTTTTGGTTTTAATATCTGACAACATGGAAAAATATATTCAGTAACTGAATTTCTATTTGGAATCATTGGAACATTTTGTGCCACTTGTTCAATATTTTGAAACAAATAATCTCCATTGAACCCATAAATTTTTTATGTTTTCAGGAGCATCTTTATATTTTAAATAATGTTTAAACTTTTTATATTCATTTTCTGCTACATTTATATCAATATCAATTTTTATACTGAATAATAATTTTTAATGTAGAAGTTTTATTACCATTAAATATATTAACTTTATTTTAAAAATCTAAATTTTTATTAAATCTACTTATTATAGACAGTGTTTTAAGGGTCTCATTTATAGCCTTTTGACAATGCAAAAAATTGCTCATTTTCTGTTTTATTTAAATTGTTAATTATTGTTTTTATATTATGCCAACATTTAATTTTTCAACTGGCAGTAGATTGTGTGGATTATACATATTTAAATTTTTGATATCATTGTAACGAGCTGATAATATTTTTGGTTTTATAAAATTTGAGGCTAACACTTTTATAAAATGAACAATTAAACAGCAAAGCCTTTCTTGGGATGAGACTATGTCTCAGAGAGCACAAACAATGCATGTGCAAATCTCGCACTTGCTCTTGTTTGTAGAAACAGTCTCAGCATTTTGTATTTTCTTTTGACCTGATTCTTGGGTCCCCTGACTACCTACAAGTCTAGTTTATTTTGTGTGTGCATGATTTGGGCTCCAAATACTCTGTGCCAAATTTCAACTCCTGACATGTACTCCTTCATCCTCTAAGGTGTGCAGCCATTGACAGCAGTGCAATTTTACAGACGAGACATAGTCTCGTCAATACTTTCTCTATAAAGATGATATATTAATGGTTTTTTAGATTGAAATAGTACATTAAATTCATTAGACATTGGCAATATAAATTTAAAAATGATAGATAAACTTTAACATATGGATTCTGCATTTCATTGAAAATAAAATTATTTTGCTAATTTTCATAAATTCAGCTAATTGAAATAGTTTAAATAGTGTGTCCATTGGTCTAATATTCAATTAACACAATTTGACAATGCTAGCCACCATGTTTTACTAGGTGTTTAAGTTTGATTATTTATATATGCTTGAAATTCAGAGTCTAGATTGATGTTTAGAACTTCGAGAAAAATATGAATATAGATTTTTGCAACAAAATTTCACTATTTTATGGTATCTCATCAGCAATGCTAACAGCTACAAGGTGCACACTGTGACAAATACAAGAGGTTTACAATTACATTATTATTATTGCTGAACAAATACATTTTGAAAGATTCTCCCATTATTACATTTGCATTATCAGAACAGTGTCCTACAGTACTATTTGGCTTTCCTTTATTTGAAATTTTCCAAGCTGTTTTTAAATTAAAAATATATACATTTAACTGCACGACTATCAGCATCAATAATGACATTAGCTAACAAATTACTTTAAACTTGGTTATTAGAAATATATTTAACAATAATTACGTAATAATCATTTATTAGAAAATTTTCAGTACTTTTTATCATAATTACTGAAAATTTTAATTTTTTAATTCTTTTTTTAAGTTTTTCTCCATAGTGGCAACTAATACATTTTGAATTATGCTAGCACATAATTCAAAACATAATTGCCACTATATTAGTTGGCACAGTAAAACCAAAATGCTAGCACATTTAGTTCATTTCAGTTTCACCTGTTTTATTATGTCAGTCATCAAAACCTGTTTTACTTACTTCTATAATATCAACAACAGATCAAAAACAAAATTATGTGAAACAACTAACAACAAGTAATGCAAGTTTTTAATAATAATTTTTTTTTAATTTTTATTTTAGAAATGTATGAAAAATACTTAAATTTTGAGTAATATCAGATGCATTTGGTGCTTACTACTTTTGCCATGTTTTAGTAAGTCTGATATTTTTTATTAAGTATCATATTATAAAATTTACATTTATCATCTCTTTCTGCTTCCAGCAGCCACTTATAAAATTATTTTCCAACCACAGATGGTAACCTATTGTTTTCTGTCTTTACTTTTGAAATATTCAGTGATTTTGATTTCCTCCACTGAAGAAAGTTGTTCATCAGAAAAAATATCACTTGTCTCTTTTTCCATGTTCTAAATAATAAATTTCTTATTAATAAACATTCCTTAAAGAAGTAATAAATAACATACCTCAATATTATCATCTGCACTTAATAAAACATTAAACACCTTCCATTGCTGAGAAATGTATATTTAATAAAACACTAACGTTTTCAGCCTCATGGAATAGGCCATCCTCAAGTGTAAATGTTTTACTATGTCAGAGTCATCAAAACTCTGACATAGTAAAATGATGGAAAGTGTTTAATGCTTTATAAGAAACTCAACCTCTCCTTGACACCGGGAGTGAAATACTAAATTCAGAACCTGTTACCGGTGTAATTTGTGTGAAAAATCTTTCTTTCACAAACGTTTTCAGCAGAATTTCTTTACCTGAAGAAGAACTATCTCTAAAGTTCGAAAACGTTTGTGAAAGGGAGATTTTTCACACAAATTACACCGGTAACAGGTTCTGAATTTAGTGTTTAATGTTTTATTAAGTGTTTTAAAAACGCTGAGTTTGATATTTAGTTTTTATCATCTGCACTACTAGGTCCAGGTTGTGGTTCCACCTCTACTTTTTTACAAATAAATGACAATAAAATGGATTTATTTTTTTAAAAAATCATTTTGTAAAACTACTAACAAGGAGACCCTATGGCTTTGGGGAAATGGATTTTGATGATCTTTGATGTAGAGGTAGTACACCATGTGAGTGTACTACCTGTAAAATACTAAAGTGCAACACTCAAATATAATCAAGAAAAAAAACTTAAAGTTTTCTTTAGCACTTTATATATAAGTTATGTGTATTTCTGCTTGAGCGTGCTGTGGCATGAGTAGTAATGCTCCTGACTCATACGCTTGCGTGCTCGGGTTCAATNTAAGTCTAATATTTTTACTTTGAAAACTCACCTTTGTCAAGTTGAGAGGGAGCTACTTATGCTGGGTTTGAACATGGGTCTATAGTCTTTTTCACTCACTCTTTAACAGTTCATTTCTGAATTTCGACACAAACAGACATATTTGTGCAGTGAAATTTATTTTGAAAAATTATTTTATAATTAAAAAAATGTCATCAAGAGGGAGCTACTTATGCTGGGTTTGAACATGGGTCTATAGTCTTTTTCACTCACTCTTTAACAGTTCATTTCTGAATTTTGACACGAATAGATGTATTTGTGCAGTGAAATTTATTTTGAAGAATTATTTTATAATTAAAAAAATGTCATCAAGAGAAGCAAGTTCTTCAAGTTGTGACAAAAAAACTGTTGATGATAATTCTTTATACAGTGATGTATCGAAGCAGCGGCTAAAAGATGGAGTAGTGTATTATGAGATTTACTTTTTGAAAATAATATAATTGCAACAACATCTTCTGATACACTATCTGAAGATGCTTTGCTGATAGGCACAGAATTATACAATAATACATTGGATGTGTTGAATGAAAAAAACTTTATAATTGATGACAAATTAATTTATACCCAAGAAGCGTGTACAGAAGGAAATTTCAAAGCAGTTAAAGATGACTCATCTGATGACTATGTACTGTACCTGATAAAAAAATATATATATATATAGAATGAAGGAATATATTTCACTGGAATATAAAATCTAAGTTTTAAAAGTAGCAATAACCCATCCTACGTGGAAACTACAAACATTACAAAAAAACAGATGTAGTCATTTGAAAAGAATGGATCATTTAAAATTATGGGGAAAAGATGTTGAATGTGGTGGAACTATTTTTGATAAATATCATTTGATTGATTCTTGGACGTATGACCGCTTTGTTGAAACGAGACAAAATTATCCCCCAAAAAAAACAAAATAATACCAAAAAAATCAATAAATAATAAGAAATAAATGAATGAGTAAATAAATAAATACATTATAAGTATTTATGAATAAAAAAAAAAATGGAAGAAAGTATACACAACAAGAGAATCAAACCCGAGCACACGAGTGTACGAGTCAGGAGCATTACCACTCACATCACAGCATGCTCAAGCAGAAATACGCGTAACTTACATATAAAGTGCTAAAGAAAACTTTAAGTTTGTTTTTCTTGATTATATTTGAGTGTTGCACTTTAGCATTTTACAGATAGTGCACTCACATGGTGTACTACCTCTACACCAAAGATCATCAAAATCCGTTTCCCCAAAGTCATAGGGTTTCCTTGTAAGAGTTAAAAACTATTAAAAAACTATAAAAAAAATTTTATTATTAAAAATATGGACAAATTATAATTCATCTTATCTTCATCTGTTTAATTATACCGATAGAATACCATTTACAATAATTTGTACTAATGATACTATCTCCAATAGAGGGCACATTGAAATCATGTAATATAAAAATAATTATAGATATGAAAAATCATAAATAAGAATTGAATTTGCATTGAAGTAAAATTTGAGTATTCTATTTTTACATGGATATATAAAAGTATAAAAATTCACTATTTTTGGCTCATTTGTCACAGGTGCTGCTATATTGCTACAGACCTCAAAAAGTCATTACATTATTTTGGCAACAAGTAGCTACAGGTTACAGGTGGAAAAGTAAACGGGCTACACAAATAGGCATAGCCTTAAAGTAGGGAAGAAATAGTGGGTGAAATGATGTTAGGAGAAGGGTGGGTGGAAAGGAAGAAGGGCATGAGGGGGGAAAGGAAGTCTTGAAAGATGAAGGAGGAAGTGGAAGCAAGACGCATGAGCACCCTCCTGGGTACCGTTTATTAAGAGAGAAATATAGCTACAAAATTTCCTACATAGGGGAGAACAATTAAATGTAGCTATTTATAATGAAGTGTGCTTTTACAATTAATAACAGATTTAAATAGTCATCACAGAAGTGGTGTTACAGAGAGGATACAGCAAGACAAGAGTTATCTGCAGAACCAAATGATGAATATCACTCTGTGCTGTTCTGCGATGGGTGTTGGATCTTCTTAAAGTTGTCCATGGTTGAGATGAAGTTCAGAAACATTTTTAGAAGCAGTCTATTCTCTAGAAGAAGAAATGGCTGGCATGGCCAGGGATGATTATTTTTAAGGGCACTGGTCATTAGTTCAAGGTGCTGTTCTTCATACCGCTGGCAATGGAAGAGGAGGTGCATAAGAGTATCATCCTCCTGAGGACAGTGTGAGGGCATTTACCATCGCTTCTACCCAGGAACCCTCTCAGGTGTGCATTAAAGTTCCCATGCCCAGTGATAAGTTGAGTAAGGTGGAAAGTTGGTGTCAGGTGCCAGAGAGAGGAAGAGGTAACCTTCAGGAGAAACTGATGAATGAGCCTACTAGTTTCACTGGTATCCCATTTATCCTGCCAATCTTTGGTGGTTTGTTGATTGAAGTGTTCAGTGATCCAAGAGGCAGGGATCAGAGAGAAAGCCTTAGAGGTGAGCCTTTTCGGGGCCACCCTTGCGAGTTGGTCTCCAAGGTCATTCCACTTGTTATTCGAATGTCCTTTTATCCAGTAGAAATTTATTGACAGCTTTTGTTGCAGGTTAACCAAGAAGGTTGTGATATCCTTGACGATTTTGAGGTTTAAGTTCCTGTTATGGATCTGGAAGAGTCACCTTACTATCTGTGATTATGTTAATCCTCCTCCTTTTTTAGCCAACTGATGTTGATGTCAATATAGTCAAGGGCCTTGTAAATGGCATAAGACTCTCCTGATTTTTTGAGCAGTGGCTCGCAAGGTTAAAGTGCATCTGTTTGTACAGCTGCTGTCTGTTGTCCAATAAGTAGCTACAGTTGGCAAAATACCAGGAACTAAAGTGCAAATGTTATACAAATTTCTGCATCCTGTTACTGAATACTCAATATCCATGGAAAACAGCTGTGTGATGAAATAGAGCATGGAGTGGTGTAAGATTTGATTGGACAAATCTATGACAGATGTAGCCATGTCTTCAACACAAGAAGGGTCTACTCGTTTTTGCCCTCTAGACCATCAAGACATTCTATTGCTTCAAATTCATCAATCATTTTGTGGACAGTGTGAACAGATCCATCTGCCAGAATTCTCTAAGGGATGCATCTGCATTATCATCATCCTGATAGAACAATTTGACTAACAGTGCTTTTTCTTGCAACATTAGCATTGCTCATAAAGGTGGGTTAAGCACTAACAAGTTATTTTGAATTTGGGTATAATAGTGTCTTGTCTTGTACCAAATAAGTCAATTCATTTTTTCATAACTTTTTTGGTGGAAGCAGTGAAAATGTTAATTTGCCATATTATTCGTGGGTTATCTATTTAACACCATATTTAAATTTTAAAAATTAAACTGCTTGTTAACAAAGCAAAAATTAGAGTTTTTGTTTTATTCAATTAGAAATTAGATAAAATTATTCTTAAAACTGGAACTTCTAAATAAGTGACAACAAACTGACTTTTCATACATTTCCAGAAGTGACAGCATTGTAAAAGAAAATGCAAATATTTCAGCCGTGTTCAGGGGTCAGTATCTGGCTTCTATAGAAGACTTTCTTCATTTTAACCAAACTTTTGGAATTTGAAATATTTTTTTAAAAAACAAGATTCTGGAATCAAAATCTTTTAAAACAAACAGTCCATTTTTTTATCATTACATCATCAAACAATGCCACCAATGTCAAAAATTAAAAATAATTTTTTAAACCCCACAATAATTTTGTATAAAACATAAATTGTGGCTTAAAATAACATAATATGCAGCCATTTGTATGTTTGACAATAACTATGATATTAAATTATATATCCACATAATGGATTGTTTAAAAGTGATTTCAAAGTGTTGCTTTCCACACACTGCTTAGACCTGTCTGACACCAACAAAGAGCTTAAATGCATTACAGACATAGCTTGTAGACATTTATTTAACAAAGTGGTGGTTCTGGCTTTGGCCAAGAATTTATAATGGATGGGCAACACAATGAAAACACAATAAACAATACAAATCAAATACTACAAGGAACAAATAAGAGGTAGATTGTGATGGATTTCCACTCAACTTGATTGCAACATATAAAAGAACATCAAGTTACACCAATACCTCAATTGTCTTTAAACATAATCCAATGATCTTCAGATTCTTCATGAATACTAAAGATAATTATTTTTTTAAAAAAACATCAGGAGTCTACTCCATATCACTATACAATAGCAGATTTAACCATAACCTCATATACATAGGATCCCCTAACAGAGCTTGGGCATGAAGGTTGGCAGAATATAAGTATGATATTGTCAATAATAAAACAGTGATGACTCTAGCCTAATATGTAATAGAGCCCAGAGTGTCTGTACAATGGGATGATGCCAAATTAAATAAGAAAATCGTAGACATTGATAAACAGAACACTAGAAATATGGGAAGTATATAATGTGCATCCAGAAAATAAGTTTTGAAAGTGTCATAAGATGGTACTGGTGATCGGAGCGGAATATTCTTCCACAGGTATGGAGGAGGAATATTTGGTCATAATCTGGTGGATGTACAGCTGCATGCAGGCAGTTTCTGTAAATGCAGTACTAAAAGAAAAGATGGCTGCTCTCATAATCATCTGCTAAACGTGAGGTATGTGCCATAATGAGGTTTTTGCATGCTAAGAAGCTACATGCAAAAACCCATCTCATTTTGTCATTCTATTTGTTACAACACTAACATGTAATCAGGGATTCCACTATCTTTTTTAAATCTGTGGTTTTTTTGCTAATATTGTCTGAAAAAAGTAATGCAAAAAAACATGCTTTCAGCATAACAAAAATTGTAGATTTTATTTTGATATCAGCCAGTACAAAATTAGAAATGACATAAAAGCTATAACTTATTTATAGTGATACTAAGCACGCAACTGAAAGCATGTTTTTCCAGCACCGTACAATAAAGGCAGCTTGGAAATAAAATTCTCTTCAAGGTGGACCATTGATTGGTAAGGTTCGCTTTCTTCAGCGAATCACGCTCAGAGCATAAGCTTTAATCAACACCGTTTAACTTGTCATCACTGGATAAATCGACATACTATTTCTGTCCCACACTCATTTAGACGTCTGATAAATCGACATCCCTTCTGAAAAAAAAAGAGTTCACACCACACAATATTAAGCTTAACGTCACAGCAGAATCCAATTTTGCATATTATCACCTTTCATTCATGCGTTATTTGCAGCAAGTTTTTCACATTTCTGTTAAAAATGAGTATCTGAAACCTAACAACACTTAAGCGGAAGGAAAACTACGAACTTGTATTATCTGAATTTGAATGTAATAAAACTTTGCAAGCCGAATTTGCAAAACAAGAAAACCTTCTAAGAACAACGACATTGGTGGGAATTCTGAAGAAAAAAGAGGAAATTAAACTTTTTCTTGGGTCTTTGTCGCGGCCGTCACGAAAATGCCAGAGAAAAGTCGCCGTACGAAGATGTGGAAGATGATCTGGTACGTTTGCTAAAGCAAATTTGTTCATCGAATCTTCTGTTTCAGGGCTGATACTGAAACAAAATGCAATGGAAATCGCTGAGGTATTTGGAGTAGAAACCAACTTTAGTGTCAGTGATGGATGGTCAGAGAGATATATTGCATGTACTGTATAAAGCACTATAATATTTTCCTAATTGTAGTTTTGCGGGTTTTTTTATTCATCTTTGTTTTAGTCGTCATATCGGATAACTCGACACATTTCCACTTCCCCTTGGGGTGTCGACTTATTTATAAATCTATTTACCTCTTTACATTGTAAGCGTTGTGTAGATTAATTGAATAATATTGTCAAATAAAATAGCTTTTAAACAATGAAGAGACAATGTAAATATTATAAAAATTCTTTCTATATTTTATTTGATTTTTATTTATTATACAGACAGTTACTTTCATAACCGAACCAATGAAAAATAAATTTATTGATAGAGTTCATAGTTAATCAGCATACAGTTAGTTCGTCATAAATCGGGATGTCATCATCATCATCTACTCGAGTCTGTCCATAATCGTTGCGTTTTTATAAATTGGTCGCAATTGGTATGTCTTATATCGGGGATGTCGTCATCTGTTACTCGAGTGTGTCCACAATCAGTGCGTCTTTATTCGTTAGTCGCAATTGGTATGTCCATAATCGTTGTGTCATAATACGTTAGTCAATTTATAAGTGGCACGTATTGATCCAGGATATGTGTCAAATTTGTGAAAAATACATTTGATATGTTCAGTATCATAATGTCAGTCCAGTAGATATAAGTCACAATTGGTGTTAGAAGTGTCATAAGTTGGATTTTTTAAATGATGATTGCCGAAATGCAGACTTTTATAAATTTTGAAATAATCACGAAAAGAATCATACGTATGAATAAATAAAAAAAAGAATGAAAACGATGACGATGAATATGTACAGATGAAAATGATGATGATATTTACAGATGAACTATGTACAGTACATTATATACAGCAGAACTGGTCTGCAAATAACAGACTTCTCCATAGGGACGGAGTTCTGTCATGGAATTGCAACAATTAAATTCAGAATAATTGGTAAAGATATATTATAATAAACTAGCTGCAAGGACCCGCTTCTAAAAACTAAAAACCCAGCGGTTTTTAGTTGTTCGTACATTTGTATGTAATATAGTTGTTTTTATATATAAAAGACTGTTTTTCTAAGTAATCTAGAATTAGCTGCAAGGACCCGCTTCGCTGGGTTTTTATTTGTGGACAAAAAGTAACGATAGTGAAGATTAAGATAATTGCATTATAGTCAATCTTACCCGTTTTCACAGAATGCAAGAATTAGGTCCCCCGTTTCCAGACTAATTAGACACCCGGTCCCGATTCTATTTCTGAACGTCTCCTGTTCACGTCCAGTCAAACGAACTCTTTTCAACGTTTCTGGAACGTTTACAATCGTTCTATAATCGAACCAATATTCGAATTTTATGTTCAAATTCGAACATAACATTCGAAATAGAAAACCACTTTCAGCCCCATATCTCCCGCACCCTTATAGCTATCGAGACGCAACCCCCATAGTGCACGAATGGAGACTTGGGGCTACCACCACATACAAACAGCATTCATGTGCGATGTGTAGTTTTTGCGGAAAAGTGAAATATAGGGACACGCACGTCCATTTATATATATATAGATAAGTTAAAGATACATACCAAAAGAAGAATCTGAAAAGTTTCTTCAATTTAGGGAATTTTCCACCCCTCTGGTGCATGTTCCTTTGATTGACTGGCATTCACATCGGCTACCCTGCTGTATCAAAATGAAAAATTCAAATTAATCGAAAACTATTAAAATATTAATTTTAATAATAAATAATAATCTTTGTTTTTCGATAATATATTATTAAAAGTATTTCATTTCTATAATATAGAAACAACGCAGAAAATAATATAACACGTATTAAATAAACATAAAAATCTTACCTGTCGAGACAATGTCTAACAGCTTCCAGCTCGACTTTCTGATGATGATTCTCACATTCGTTTTTATCGACTTGTCGCCAATGAGAATCAGAGTAGCCGAAACAATCCTCGGAAAGATCGAGAACAATATCCGAATAGTTTGTTTCTTGGTAACTTTCCAAGTCACAATCAAAGAAATCATCCCGATCATCATTATCAGGATCAAATTGCTCCTCGCACGACTCTAGCTTTCTAAAAACAATACAGAAAATGAGATAAAAATATTATCAGGTCAGTCCATAAGTTCGTGCGCATTTTTATCTACAAAAAAAGCAACAAAAAATTTTAATTAAATCTTATTTCAATCTATAATGTATTCACCATTATTTTGTACAATTTCTTGCCATCTTGATGGTAGCTTTTTAATCCCGTCTTTGTAAAATGATTTCGGTTTTGAATCAAAATATTCAGAAATAGCCTTTTTTACATTGTTCTCATCCTCAAAAGTTTTTCCTTTTAAAAAATTCTGCAAACTCCGAAAAAG
>NW_019384820.1:43076-59777 GCF_000671375.1 Centruroides sculpturatus
GATGTCTATGAACAGTTCCATGGGATGAATTTAAACGTTCCGCAATTTCATCAACTGTTAAAGATGGTTCTGCTTCAACTAGTACAGAGAGAGCATCATCATCAGAGTCAACGGGTCTTCCAGTACGAGCTTTATCCTCCACACTAAAATCATTATTTCTAAATCTTTCAAACCACTTCTGCGCAGTCCTTACACTTGTTACAGTTTGATTATAAGCAGTATTTAATTTTTTGGCTGCATTTGTAGCATTCTCACCACTTAAAAATAAAAAGTATAAAACATGTCTCTTATATTCATCTGTTACTTCCATTTTAACGAAAATAAACAACTGAAATGTTCCCAATTCTGAACAGTATTATATGAATGACATCCAATTTAACTGTTACATGTTACCTATTAGATACGTATTAAATAAATATAAGAATCTTACCTGTCGAGACAATCGCCAACAGCTTCCAGCTCAACTTTCCGATCACACGATACCCGAGGATTCTCGCATTCGTCGCAACGAAAGCAAACATCAACTTGTTGCGAATTAGAATCGCCATAGCCGAAACAATCCTCGGCAAGATCGAGAACAATTTCCCAATAATTAGTTTCTTGGTAATTGTCCAAGTCAAAACTGAAGAAATCATCCTCGTCATCCAGCTTTCTATCCACATCCGCACTTATCTGCGCATCTTCCACAAATCTCTCCATATCGAAATCTGAAAAACACAACTCGTCAATTATTTGTGTCTTAGGATCATTCGCCATCTCTCAACGTCGATGGTCGGTTCCATCGAGGGTCATCTCGCTGACGATCACGCAATATAATATCAAAATTAATCAAGCGTACATTTTTCGTAAAGATTTATGTTCATTATTATTAATCAACCTCGTCCATGTTTGCATCGTGATAAAATATTCTATTTAAAGTATTCTATTCAAAATGAGTTTAAGATATCGAAATTTATCTCGAAATTAATTTCTTATTCTAGTTCTTTGCTCTTACTTAAGTTTAAGTACCTTATGATTACCTAATGACAAATTTCGAGATCGGTAATTCTATTTTTATAAAGATACTAGCTGCAAGGACCCGCTTCGCTGGGCAAAAAGTAACGATAGTGAAGATTAAGATAATTACATTATAGCTAATCTTACCCGTTTTCACAGAATGCAAGAATTATGTCCCCCGTTTCCAGACTAATTAGAGAATTTTTACGTTTAGTCAAACGAACTATTTTCAACGTTTCTGGAACGTTTACAATCGTTCTATAATCGAACCAATATTCGAATTTTATGTTCGAATTAAATTCGAACAAAACATTCGAAATAGAAAGCCACTTTC
Source organism: Centruroides sculpturatus (assembly GCF_000671375.1). NCBI lineage: Eukaryota > Metazoa > Arthropoda > Arachnida > Scorpiones > Buthidae > Centruroides > Centruroides sculpturatus. Next base: position 44,407 of record NW_019384820.1, read on the forward strand.
AACCACTTTCAGCCTCATATATCCCGCACCCTTATAACTATCGAGACACAACCACCCCTATGCACGAATGGAGACTTGGGGCTACCACCATATACAAACACCATTCACGTGCGATGTGTAGTTTTGGCGGAAAAGTGAAATATAGGGACACACACGTCCATTTTTAGATATAGATATAGATATATATATAGATTTGTACAGAATATTGTGTAGTCTGTCAAAATATTACTCACCTTTGTATTCAACACAAATAAACTCAAGAAATAACTCCGAAAAGCTCAAATGTCTTTCGCATTCGAAAATCGCCCACTTTCGGAACAAAGTGAAAAGTATTGTTGCCCACATTCTTGCGTTTCCGCGTGACGTCGAAGCCGATGTAGTAAAAATATTCGAGACTTTGAATATCCGATTCATATTTATTTATTTCTCTTTTAACGGTCCTTATTACGAATGAGTACTGTACATTAATTGCTGTGCTTTAAAAATTTTTTTTTTTAATCTTCAGAATCGTTCTAAAATTTTAAAAATCGTTCTGAACATTTTTTAAAATATTCAAAACGATTCGGAAGATTTTAAAAGAAATTCTAAAGCTTTATCTGCACACGAATGCTTTTAAATTTTCTATATATTAAAGTATGTATGTACTGTACTAGCAGCAAAGATATTTATTAAAAGATGATAATTGTTTCAGTTGCAATAATTTAAATAAATTCGCTCATTTAGTGGAAAGTAATCAGTTGCAATTCCCAGGTATTTCTTTTTACTTTCTCGGCTGTTATATATAACAAAGGGAAAGTACGGCGAATGACCCCCCCAAAGATTTCACATTTTTGGGCTCAGGATATCTTAAAACATCGAAAAATGCAAAAATGGGGTAATTTCTGTATGGTGGACACAATTTTGTTTACCCTATTTGAAGTTTAATAACTCCTGTGCTTTTTGTCGAAAATTTCTGAAATTTTACAGGGAGGTTTGTTTATTGGGATTGATGCTATTACATTTTGGTGGTTAAAGGTCGAGGGGATGGGAAGATAATAGGGGTCGTGTGTATCTCCGTGACGATTTAATAATGATTTTACTCGTTTAGCATTTACAGTTTTTATTTTATAAAACTCATCCCTATCCTCAAAATTAAACTTTTTGCCATTTTATAATAGTTAAAAAATATAAAAAGTTTTTTAATAAAATATGATAACAGATGGCACCACCAAAATATTAAATGTTTTTTTTATTTCACGTTGTTCACAGAACATGCGAAGAGATAATCTAAAAAAGCAAGGATAATCAACCTTAGTAATCAAGTGACTTATTAAAATAAATAAATGATACAAATACAATATTATTTAGTAGACATATGCCTAATGTATGAAGAATGCATCGTGCTTAGTACAAGGTGACCATATCTCTAGTTTAAATTAAGTACTTACCATCAGGATCTGTCAGCGAGTTTTTTCCTAGCTTTTACACACCAGTTGCATTTGATTTTAATGACCACTTGATTATTATTATTATTATTATCAGGATCTGTCAGCGAGTTTTTTCCTAGCTTTTACACACCAGTTGCATTTGATTTTAATGACCACTGTATTTGTTGAATTGATGACCTGTACCATTTGTATTGTTGTCATTTTCTTATCAGTGAAGCAGACAGCGAAACAATCCATGACGATTCTGTTTTTTACGTTTTCTGCTCATTGACACTTTCACTTTCTATCTAATAACTAAATTCAATTAGTTAATAACTCAATAATAGTTCAATTAGTTAATTCAATTAAGTCAATAACTAAAATCATTGTCAGTGTACAGTGAATAACTGATTTTATTGATAATTTTAATTTGATTTTAAACTAAAATTGTAATACAGTACAGTGTGTACCTGATATACATAGAGTGAAGAATTTTACACCTTTTAGTTGGTTTATTAATTTTAAGGTTTGTGTGTTTTTTTTTTTTTGTTTTTTAGCAAGATTTAACTTGTTAAGTTTTACCGTTTTACTGCCTTTTTATCCTGTTGTTTTAAATACTTTGTTATTTTAGCAGTCACATGTAAATATCATTTCAGTTCTAACAATTGTACAATGTGGACTAAAGAGGTATATAAAGAGAAATATCCATTCCATTGTACAAAATAGTTTATTTTATTTATCTAATTGTGTTTTTGTGTGATAAGTTCTACTTAGCAATTTTGTGCTTACTCCCAAAGAACAAAAGAAAGAACAAGAAGCAATGAAGTATTAATGGATGTCCTAATTCTGCTCATATGCAAATGTTGGCAGTTACTAGTGACTTTGAAAACATCTGAGAACTAATGGCTGAATTTGTGGCCCTCTTGGCCATAACAGTTAGAACAGTAGAATTCACAATAGGTTACCTTCTCTCAATTGTCTAAGTTGTAAAAAGACTGGCAAAAGTCCAAATTCTGAATCAGTTATTCCAGGTAAAATTTTTTTGGAAGTGATCTATCTTTTCCGGACTTTTGATATCTGACATTTCTACCAAAATGCCACAGGACATATAATTAATTAATTAATTAAAGTCACAAATTAACAAAAGTTAAGTACTTACAGAACAAAACTTTGATAATCCACAATAGTCCAATACACTTGATCATCCAAATTTAAACTGCTCTTTGAGTGCATTAGGTCCTTGAAAAAACTCAAAATTTTTAACATTGGCATGGATCAGCCAGTCAGGTTCATTCATGTTTTTTTATAACCAGCAACAATATAAATAAATAAAATAGAAATCAAGGAATTAAGTGATTTAGTGGTTCAGTAATCATTTTTATAAAAATAATGACTAGGTTCACCACAGCAAAATATTATCCACTTATGAATGAGATAACCACTGTCTATCAATGTTAAGCAATTTTTATTAAACATAATATCATTGCAAGCAATTTCAACATTTTATAAATGCCATCTTCAAACAAAGAAGAGAATATAATTTAGGAACATTAGAATAAAATTTAAAAACAAACATCACCTATTCAAAATTGGAATATAAATACAAATTTTAAAAAATGAAAAGTAACATTTAAAAGAAACTTAGGCATGAGAATAGCAAATGCATGGAAAGATAGTAGTAAGAATGAATAGTAGCAGATATATTGAAGGAGTCTGGAATACACTTTGAGAAGCAATACCAACAAATGTTGAAAGTGCTTATGATGATATAAATAATGAAACCAAAAATTGAAGACAGTCTGTTTGGAAATGAATAAATGATGATTCCTTTTTCATGTTCTGGAATACAATATTTTGATGACCTACCTTTCTCTGTAGGCTACTTAGTTTTCAAAAATTAAAAATTTCCTTTGAAAACAAATCCAGTTAAAAACGAAGTTTTTTAAAAGTTTTAAAATTAAAACTGGTAACATCATAGACATCATCTTTTATACTATTCTTACTACTTCGGGCTGTAGAACTTTATATTCACTAGAAGCATATACTGGTAAATATAGATTTTCAGCTGCCCTGTAGTGATGAATCTTTGTAGAATAATTCTGGAGCATTGAATGTGAATAAATGATGATTCCTTTTTCAATAGACTGTGTGTTCAATTTTTGGTTTTAAACTTAATTACCATTTGGTGATATTCTACAATTGAATCAATACAGTCGACTCCCCTATAACACGGTAGATACATTACACTTTTTATGAAATTTGTGTTCTACGCGTCCTTAAATACATGAGCCAATCACAGCCCAGCATGTATGCAGTTTATGGACTATGGCTGTTTGAAAGTTTTCTTCCATAAAATTAATCGATTCTATACTAATTTAACTCAACATTTCCAAAACACGTATAATTTTTTGGGAATAATCCATATAAACTATGCTATAAACAAAAAATTGTAGGATTACTTACAGAGTGTGCACCATTCGACGACGCCATTGCTTAAGCTTGTTTTCGTCGTGGAGTGGTGCATCAAACGGGGGAGTGTGTGTTTCCTGATGAATTATTTTTCTGCAAAAAATTTGCTGAACTTTTAAGACATCATTAATATAAATATAATTTTTATGGATGTTAAATAATAAATGGTTTTTAGTAGGTCCGCTGCTCGTTTAAGCTCAATGGTTTGTCCAATATCCGCTATTGGTCTAGATTTGACCAATCCTGTCGCGACACGAGTCGACATTGACATTTTATCATTATATAGGAGTCTCTTTTAGCTTGTTTATACGAATATGGTCATAATTTTTTCGCCGCGATATATATGAATCCGCATTATATGAACCTGTTTTATAGGGGTCTACTGTAAATAATAAAAATTGTTTAATGCTGATAGATAACAATTATCTCATTCTTTAGATATAGCCATTTTAATTTTTAACACTCATGTAGTTTTGGAGATTGTCACAAACATTTCATTTGTTCCATTTCACTTATTTTATATTTACATCTATAGTAAAATGATAAAGGAAATAAAAACAAAATACAATATCTGATGTGATATCTTCTAAACTGCTTACTGATGTCATGTTTTAAATGTTAACTTTGGTGTATGTGTGTTATGTAAATGTTTTCTTTTCATTCTAGCATTTTTTGTGAGGTACACACTGCCATGTGTCATACAACAGAATTTAGTTATCATTTCAGGTTCTTGATGATGATAACATGAACCAGTATGAACCCCTTGCAATAAAAATCAAAATAAAATTTTTAAGACAAGATATGAGTAAGGATGCCACTATGCAGATGCAAATCTAGTAGTGAGTGTGAGAGGTTGTGAGCAATATAGTTCTCTCAAAGGAAAACCATTCACAAGTGAGAAGCAAGAAATCTCGCTGGTGAGAGTGAACTAATGACTTTTGCAAATATCTGACAGGGTTTGATATTTATTGTCTCTCTCCTTTTTTTGCTAAATATTGTGCATGTGCTTTAGCATGAATAAAAGATGGATCCTCATCTTTCATCTACTGTATATATAAAAAGATTTTTTTTTTTCAAATTATAGATATACATAGTCATATAAATTCTGTTTTATTAACAAACTAGCTTACCCATCGCGCATTGCTGCGATCTCAGAAGAAAGGAAATTCAAGCAAACTCGTTATGATAAAATTCAATTTACATTTTATTATTTTTATTGAAATTTATTATTATTATTCATTTTCATCGGGAAAACATTTGAAAGTGTCGTTTCAATTCTATTTATTTATTGGAGTGTTTGTGGATACACGATATTTTTTGTTTTTCCGTCNTATTTCTTTTTTCACTGCTAAAAAAAGAATGCTAGCCTATATATATTTTTTCATGCAAATAAGAGCATACTCTTATATATGAAAATTGGTTGTTTTGTGTTTTGAAACATTGTATCTTGATTTGCTTATAAGATCATACCTCATACATAAGAACGTGTGCTTATATATGTGTATGCTCTTTATGTATGCTCTTGGCTTAATCCTTTGAGGCCACTGCACTGCTGTGTTAATATAAATTAAATGTAAAAGTTTTGATACAGTAACTATTCAGTGATATCTCTGTGGTAACCATTATTAAAAATAAAAAGCCAAAATTAAAAAAATATGCTTCTTGAAACTAAAGGGTTGTTAAAATAGTGAGATTTTGTTGTTTAGGTACTTTGCAGAATATAGTGCCATTTTGCTCCATTTATAAGATTATGCTTTTATACTCAGATATAAAAGACTGGTTTTATATCTGAATATATTCTCATATGCAGATATTGTACAGAAATACAGTATCTTTTGTCAAGCAAGAAAGCAAATTTTTACTTGAATTATCATTACTTATGTAGATTACCATAACATAAAAATTCAATAATTTTTAAAAAATCAATTTGTGTTATTGAAAATCTTTGGTTATACTGTATTAATTGTCAAGAATATCTAAAAGCCAGATTATTTTTTTACTTTCCTAACTATGCAATGGAGGGAAAATATAGTGATTGTGAAAAAATGACTCAAGATTGTTACATTTCTGGACTCTGGACCTTGTGGTAATGCATGAAGGACAGACAGACAGACACACACACACACACACACACACACACATTTTTATATATATAGATTATAATAAAGTTCTTTATCCTTTTGCTGTTTCAGAGAGGAGGAACACTGTATTTTCATTTTCTTTTTGTGTGTTCATTATGAAGTAATCCTAATAACAAAAGTTTTTCCTTCGTTAGTAGTAAGTGTTGTAGTTGAACCATCTTGATTTTTACTTCCATACAATGCAATAATTCATGCTTCCCTGTGATGTGTTCAATGTGAACATGTGACATCATCATCTTCATGACACTTTCTTTTGTTATCTCACATTGATGTAGTTGTACTGTACCTAACTGAGAGCAAGATATGTTATCGCTGCTTTTTACCACCTATTCTTGCTCACTCACACATCACTTGGCAAATTTGCTTGTGTCTGCATATTCACGTCATTAGTGTTTGATTTTGATATATCACATGTGGAGATAAATTGAAATACTGGTCTTGTAAAGACAATAGTTAGACTTGTTACGAAGATAGCAGTCTCTGTAAATTACATCATACAAACTTTTATGTAGTGATATTTTCTGTCACTGTATATAGGTTTTGATGATATATTGCCAAAATCCATTATAATTAATGAATGGCATTTCAGAATGAAAACAATCTTATGATATAAATTTTTTGTATTAAGAAATATATAATAATTAAGTTGAACAAATTTTTAAATGAATTACTTTCATTACAAAGTTTATAATATTTTAAGAATAACTATGCTAGGCAGAATTATCAAATTTAAAAATGTTTCAATTATAAGTGAAATTTTTTTTGTTTTTAAACATTGTATAGGGTGATTCAACTAGGTGTGTACAAACTTTGGGGAGGGGTAGGTTGCACAAAGCCAAATCAGAATCATGGCTCGGAAACACCATCTTCATACGGTAGATTGTTTTATTTAGTTGCAAGACTGTTCATACATTGTTTCAGGATATGATCATCTGTAAACTGCCTACAGAAGTAGTAGGATGGCTGAGTTCGTGGACGCAGAGATGGCTGATATGCACCTTGCTTATGGAACAATGGACTGCAATGAATGAGCTGTTGTGCAACTGTATCGGGAATAGTACCTGATTAGATGAGTTCCAAGCTGCCAAGTGTTTGCACAGCTGCATCAAAGGTTATGTGACACTGGTTCTTTCCATAGGTCAGCCAGGTGTTGGGAATGATGGGCACACACTCTTGACATCGAAGAGAATGTGTTAGGTCATGCAGCAGACACTTCGAGTTCCAGCACACTAGCAATTGCCCATTGACTTGGTCTGTTCCAATCCACCCTATGGAGGGTTCTGCATGAAAACCAATTGCATCTATTTCATGAGCAGTATGTTCAGACACTAAAGCCTGAAGATTACTCTCAGGGCATTGTATTTGTGCAATAGTACCTGCTGAATAGGGAGGCAATTTCCTGCTTCTGTGCTATTCACAGAAGAAGGTATGCTTTACACGAAAAGGTAGTTTCAATGCACATAATACGCATGCATGGACAGTGGAGAAACCTCCTGCTATACAAACACATGAAGCACAAAACCTGTTTGCTGTGAATGTTTGGACAACATTGTCAAAGACCACTTAATTGGCCAATAGCTCTTACTTCTTCATCCAGACAGAAGGTGTTATCAGATATTTCTGGAGAACATCTTGCCAGAGCTAGTGCACAAAAAACAGGTCCCTTAGTTGCTGTATCGTGCAATGTGGTTCCAGCATGATGGAGGCCCTGCCCATTTCAGCAATGATATTCGTCATCACTTAAACGAGTCAAAACTTCTGACATTTGAACATCAATAGATCAGACATGGTGGTCCCATTTATTGATCTACATGATTGCTGGACTTAACTTGTCTTAATTACTGCTTCTGGGGTTACATCAAAGGATTGGTGTACAACACCCTTGTAAGTGATGAGGCCCTTGTAGCAGGCATCTCTGTAGTTGCTTCAGAAGTCTGAGATACACCATAAATTTCCAAAATGGACAATGTCAAGTGTGTGTTACAGTTTATGGTCACAACTTTAAGCATCTGTAATCTTAGTGCATTTCACAAATGTTTTGTGAGTAATAAAAAGCATTCATTTTCTTACATGTGCTGCTCTTTTATTTTTTATCCTCTCTGTACATTAGCACATGAAGATGATGTTCCTCATCCGATATAACTATATGATTCCAATTCTTTATGAAATTTACCCTTCCATAAGTTTATACACACTTAGCTGAATCATCCTGTATACAAAGCATTAGCCTTATAAGATAAGTGAATTTTAGAATTAAAATAATTTATTTGCTTGCTTATTTCTTTTTTCACTGCTAAAAAAAAGAATGCTAGCCTATATATATTTTTTCATGCAAATAAGAACATACTCTTATATATGAAAATTGGTTGTTTTGTGTTTTGAAACATTGTATCTTGATTTGCTTATAAGATCATACCTCATACATAAGAACGTGTGCTTATATATGTGTATGCTCTTTATGTATGCTCTTGGCTTAATCCTTTGAGGCCACTGCACTGCTGTGTTAATATAAATTAAATGTAAAAGTTTTGATACAGTAACTATTCAGTGATATCTCTGTGGTAACCATTATTAAAAATAAAAAGCCAAAATTAAAAAAATATGCTTCTTGAAACTAAAGGGTTGTTAAAATAGTGAGATTTTGTTGTTTAGGTACTTTGCAGAATATAGTGCCATTTTGCTCCATTTATAAGATTATGCTTTTATACTCAGATATAAAAGACTGGTTTTATATCTGAATATATTCTCATATGCAGATATTGTACAGAAATACAGTATCTTTTGTCAAGCAAGAAAGCAAATTTTTACTTGAATTATCATTACTTATGTAGATTACCATAACATAAAAATTCAATAATTTTTAAAAAATCAATTTGTGTTTTTGAAAATCTTTGGTTATACTGTATTAATTGTCAAGAATATCTAAAAGCCAGATTATTTTTTTACTTTCCTAACTATGCAATGGAGGGAAAATATAGTGATTGGTGAAAAAATGACTCAAGATTGTTACATTTCTGGACTCTGGACCTTAAAACGTCAAGAAATGTAAAAGAGTTGGGGTTTTTTAGTATGTATGGGTGTGTTTGTGGTGCATGATTTTGTTCATTCACTTTGAAGCTTGATGACACCTGTGCCTTTGGACAAAAATTTTTGAAATTTTGCAGGGAGGTTTGTGTATTAGTGGAACTGATGTTATTAAATTTTGGTAAAATCAAAATCTTTAAATAATCCAGCAAATCGTTTTTTAATATCTTAAAAACGCTTTCGAATGCTTTAAGCAATCATCCTCAGTTATCATTTTGAATCGAACGAANTGTGCCTTTGGACAAAAATTTTTGAAATTTTGCAGGGAGGTTTGTGTATTAGTGGAACTGATGTTATTAAATTTTGGTAAAATCAAAATCTTTAAGCGGTCATCCTCAGTTATCATTTTGAATCGAACGAAGAATTCTTCATTCGATTCAAAATGATAACTGAGGATGATCACTTAAAGCATTCAAAAGCGTTTTTAAGATATTAAAAAACGATTTGCTGGATTATTTAAAGGTTTTGATTTTATTTATATGGTGTAGTCCAGTAAGAAAGTATTTTATTTATTTATTAAATTTTGGGATTAAATGTCAAGGAGTGAATATGTCACATCTCAAATGGGATTTGACTTGAGATTTTATTTGATTTTAACATTTACAAACTTTTATATAAAACTCATCTCTACTCTTAAAATAAAGCATTTTGCAATTTTATAACATATTTGAACTTGTAACTCAAATCTCATGGGAACAAGGGGAAAAAATTAAGATATAGAGGTTCTTACACAGTAAACAGTAATAGGTTTTGTCAGAAGTTCAGTATTTTATTAATACCACAGTAAGTACAATATATACCTGTATTAGGTATAAATAAAACATTTTTGACATAACTTAACAAAAATAGTTTGTCAATAGTTTGTGGTGCCTAACTTTCTTCAACCAATAAGATGCAAGCCAAACTCATCAGAAAGCAGAGGAAAATTGCAATACAATAAATAATTGCTTAATTCTTAAATAATTTTGTTTTTAATTTTAATGAAAACAAAAATAAAATTTAATTAATATATAAATTAACTTATTTTTGTGTCATATCTTTTAAAATGATGTTTTAAAATGATATTTTAGGATGCACCATTCCTGTATGGATTAGGACTGACATACTTCCATTTCAATGCATATCAATGGTAAGTCTGAAAGGATATTATTTTAATTATTTTGTGTATTTTTTTACTTATTTCATCAATCAAATCTGTAATTTTTAAATTGAAGTTAATTTTCAATAAAAAATGGATTGTTTTATGATACACTAAAATTTTTAGCTAAATCATAATTTTTAACAAAATATTTTTAAGATTTGTCTTTATTATTTAATATTGTAATATATTGGGTTAAACAGAAAGTTTTTGCAATTTTTAGGAGAAAAAGTTAGGAAAAGTTTTTAAGAAATAAAATATATTTATTGAATTAACAATGTGTTTTTATTCTTTTAATTACCCTCTGTCAAAGTTTCATGAGTGAATTCCATTACCAAAATAATTTTTTAGTTTTGCCTACAAAATGATTGTATATCATTTTTCATTTAGTCAAAATTTTAAATTTTTTTACCATTAAGATAATTTCATAATAATATGAATAAATGAAAATTGAAAGGTGCTGTCAACACTACCCTATTCATGTATAAGGTAGATGATCTGAAATTTCCAATTTAATTGTTTTATTTTTTATTGCATCATTAAACAGTTGTGAAGGTGTTACCCTGATAAAAGATTATTTTCGTCAGGTTGTCCAGGTATGGCAATCTGACAAGAATAATCTTTTGTTGTTGTTTAAGTTTGTTTGTTTGGTATAATTACTGACAATAGACATAGAAATTGACAGTTTTATTAGAATCCAAATACTTATCATAAAATATACTATTCTGTATCCCATCTTAAACAAAGTAGTCATTTTTGGAATATAGACCTTATTTTTGGAGTTGAAACTGTAGACTGTTCTTGTTTTTGCACTATTGTTATTGCATTACTTTCCCAGCTGCTATAGAATAATATAACAAGAAAAGTATGGTGATTAGTCAAATTTTGAGATTTTGTCAAGAAAAACAAAAAACCCCAAGCTTTTTGCTTTTCTCTTCCTGAACCCAAAAAATGCAAAAAAAAACTGCATATAAAATTATTTGTGTTATTTATTTCTCATTATATCTAAGGGCTGCCTGAACTAAAAATTTTGAAACTTGTCAGGATTATTTCCATATGTGGAGCATCAATGCCTACATATATCTATTTTATCTACCCTATTTTATCAATTCTGTATAGGGAATCAATGCCCCATATATAGAAACATAAGACGAGGAGATAAGGGATATAATTCAAGTGGGATCACACTTACTGAAACTTGTATTCATTATTGATATTTATAGTTTTTTTAATAACTTACCCCTATTCTAAAAATAATGGTTTTGCTTTTTTATAATAAATAATAATACAGTAATAAAAATTATTTTTTAATAGTTTTGTAATAGATGATACGATATCACACACAATTTTAACTTTGAGCCATTTAGTGTTTTTTAAATTTATATATTCTTTTTTGGAAAATAGAAATGCATAATTTAACAAATCTTATTAGTTTAAGCTTTTATTATTATTTAAATTTTGTTGTAGTATAATTTAAAATTACTATACATTCTTCCCTTAACCTTCTATTTAAGTATCAGGAAAATCATGCAAGTCAGCTTCTTTTAAGCCAGGCAATACTTGTCAGCTTTTCTTTTACAAATAATTTTGTCACAAACAGTAAAACACAGCATTTTATATTATTGTACAATAGTACATTCCCAAAACTTGTAAAGCATAGTATGCAGTATATGCATTTTATGTTGATATTTGTTCTCGCTTTTATCCAAACAAAAGGTTAAAAAACTATGGATCAAATTCCCGCTTGAGATGATGAGCCAGCGATGACGACTCAAAGCTAAGCTATATGTAATCTGCAATACTAGACATGCACTGATTGGATCTAATGTGGGCAACCCATGTTGCTTAGGTGGATACACAAATCCGTTCGAATGTGACAACGTGGGCGCTTTGTCAGAGTCCAGTGATTTTCTACATGTACTGCATAGTTTAAAGTCAGCCACTGCCTCCTCTAGGAAAGTATTACTAAGCAGTGTTAAGTGTTTTTTTCTTTGGTGGCCCCAATGAGTGCAAAAACCTTAGACAGTCACACACATCACACATATGTCCAAATGAATTGTTGACAAATGTAGTAGTGAAACATGCACTAGCTGCTGCCCAACGTGTCTTCATAATTGGCGATCGCACACAACTGATGTCTATACAGGCCGGCATTGATACAGAAGTGATTACATCATGCACTTGCATAAGCTCGCTGACCCAGTGGCAGATGTACTTGCACCATCGTTGATCCACTTGGACACCTTCATTTTTTTACGTTCCCGGCACCATTTTACTCTATCATATGGTGTTTTATGGATATCATTGGATTGCTTTTGAGAAGCCTTTTCCAACCGTGTATTTTGATTTGGCTTTTTGACGAGTATAGGCCGACATTGTATTAAGTTTTCTTAATTTTTAACTTTAACACCATATATATACCATAACTATTCCACACTAATGTTTTGTGTACACAATCGATAAATATTGATGAGAGCTGTAAATTGAAACTCGAGCGTTGTAGCTTCTCTGAGTCAAAATGTATACTAAATGGAAAGTATATGACCCGGCAAAAAGACCTCAAAATGGCGGCGCTTTTCCCTCCACCACTCATGATGTGTCACAGACCCCACTCAATGTGATGAATTCATTGATCTTTTAACTATTGAGTGGTGTAATTAAATTTTGGATGTAGATGATATGAATAAATGAAAATTGAAAGGTGCTGTCAACACTACCCTATTCATGTATAAGGTAGATGATCTGAAATTTCCAATTTAATTGTTTTATTTTTTATTGCATCATTAAACAGTTGTGAAGGTGTTACCCTGATAAAAGATTATTTTCGTCAGGTTGTCCAGGTATGGCAATCTGACAAGAATAATCTTTTGTTGTTGTTTAAGTTTGTTTGTTTGGTATAATTACTGACAATAGACATAGAAATTGACAGTTTTATTAGAATCCAAATACTTATCATAAAATATACTATTCTGTATCCCATCTTAAACAAAGTAGTCATTTTTGGAATATAGACCTTATTTTTGGAGTTGAAACTGTAGACTGTTCTTGTTTTTGCACTATTGTTATTGCATTACTTTCCCAGCTGCTATAGAATAATATAACAAGAAAAGTATGGTGATTAGTCAAATTTTGAGATTTTGTCAAGAAAAACAAAAAACCCCAAGCTTTTTGCTTTTCTCTTCCTGAACCCAAAAAATGCAAAAAAAAAACTGCATATAAAATTATTTGTGTTATTTATTTCTCATTATATCTAAGGGCTGCCTGAACTAAAAATTTTGAAACTTGTCAGGATTATTTCCATATGTGGAGCATCAATGCCTACATATATCTATTTTATCTACCCTATTTTATCAATTCTGTATAGGGAATCAATGCCCCATATATAGAAACATAAGACGAGGATATAAGGGATATAATTCAAGTGGGATCACACTTACTGAAACTTGTATTCATTATTGATATTTATAGTTTTTTTAATAACTTACCCCTATTCTAAAAATAATGGTTTTGCTTTTTTATAATAAATAATAATACAGTAATAAAAATTATTTTTTAATAGTTTTGTAATAGATGATACGATATCACACACAATTTTAACTTTGAGCCATTTAGTGTTTTTTAAATTTATATATTCTTTTTTGGAAAATAGAAATGCATAATTTAACAAATCTTATTAGTTTAAGCTTTTATTATTATTTAAATTTTGTTGTAGTATAATTTAAAATTACTATACATTCTTCCCTTAACCTTCTATTTAAGTATCAGGAAAATCATGCAAGTCAGCTTCTTTTAAGCCAGGCAATACTTGTCAGCTTTTCTTTTACAAATAATTTTGTCACAAACAGTAAAACACAGCATTTTATATTATTGTACAATAGTACATTCCCAAAACTTGTAAAGCATAGTATGCAGTATATGCATTTTATGTTGATATTTGTTCTCGCTTTTATCCAAACAAAAGGTTAAAAAACTATGGATCAAAATCCCGCTTGAGATGATGAGCCAGCGATGACGACTCAAAGCTAAGCTATATGTAATCTGCAATACTAGACATGCACTGATTGGATCTAATGTGGGCAACCCATGTTGCTTAGGTGGATACACAAATCCGTTCGAATGTGACAACGTGGGCGCTTTGTCAGAGTCCAGTGATTTTCTACATGTACTGCATAGTTTAAAGTCAGCCACTGCCTCCTCTAGGAAAGTATTACTAAGCAGTGTTAAGTGTTTTTTTCTTTGGTGGCCCCAATGAGTGCAAAAACCTTAGACAGTCACACACATCACACATATGTCCAAATGAATTGTTGACAAATGTAGTAGTGAAACATGCACTAGCTGCTGCCCAACGTGTCTTCATAATTGGCGATCGCACACAACTGATGTCTATACAGGCCGGCATTGATACAGAAGTGATTACATCATGCACTTGCATAAGCTCGCTGACCCAGTGGCAGATGTACTTGCACCATCGTTGATCCACTTGGACACCTTCATTTTTTTACGTTCCCGGCACCATTTTACTCTATCATATGGTGTTTTATGGATATCATTGGATTGCTTTTGAGAAGCCTTTTCCAACCGTGTATTTTGATTTGGCTTTTCGACGAGTATAGGCCGACATTGTATTAAGTTTTCTTAATTTTTAACTTTAACACCATATATATACCATAACTATTCCACACTAATGTTTTGTGTACACAATCGATAAATATTGATGAGAGCTGTAAATTGAAACTCGAGCGTTGTAGCTTCTCTGAGTCAAAATGTATACTAAATGGAAAGTATATGACGCGGCAAAAAGACATCAAAATGGCGGCGCTTTTCCCTCCACCACTCATGATGTGTCACAGACCCCACTCAATGTGATGAATTCATTGATCTTTTAACTATTGAGTGGTGTAATTAAATTTTGGATGTAGATGATAGATATGTAGCTGCAATGCCAATCTGTATTCCCTGATTTTATCATCATCAATTTTCTGAATTGCCTCCCACTACAGAAGCAAATTTAAAGACGTATTCACATCAAAAAGAAAACTCAAATACACATTTTGATGCTATGCTATCACACATTAGTGATAATGTGTTAAATGTCATGATACCTTTAATTAATTAAATTACACTACTTCTTGT
>NW_019384820.1:60857-76664 GCF_000671375.1 Centruroides sculpturatus
AACTTCGTCCATCTTCCAAAGACAGCCGTAAAAATATATGCACAAAATTAACAAAATAAAAAATAGATTTTTCATCACTTATATCGTTTTCTTATCTTATATTTTACATAAAAAACTAAATTTTGGGGTCTTGTTGAGTCATGGGTTTCGACTAAATGATTTTGTTGATGTGCTCTGCTGTGTTTGTCTATGAGAGATTGAGAAAATATTGTTTATTTTAAAGTGGAAATCTTATCAGGTACGTTTAAAAATGTTTATTATGTTGTTATTTTATATAATTTCATAAGAAATTTTTATATTAAGATACTTAAAAATGTCAAAGCCAGTTTTGGAAAAGTTATTTGGATTATTTAATGTAGTTCTCGATTTCAATCCTATACTATACTCTGAATACTTTTACAATATTTCTGGACAGTCACATGTGAGAATTATGGGCTTCTTGACAAATTTTGATCTTATCACGGGTCTCCTTGAATCAGCATTTTTCGATGTGTATTCTCCTGCTCTCTATGGGAAATCATGTTTTTGAGGAATGCTGTTACTCTCGCTAAAATACTCAAAGAATAACCTAACCATCTGATTAAAGATAGTCAAATGATCACAGAACAATTTTGCTGTAAGCTGAAATTTTAAAATTCACATCATTGGATAACACTACTAAACAGTGATCGTTGGTTCGCGCTGGCCATGTACAGTTTTCCGGGTTACCTTCAAATTCTAACACCTAAATAGGTGCCAATTTTTCATTAAAAATCTTTCCAGGAGGAATCACTTTTGGGTAAATCGCCCGTGTGTTGCGTTTACGTTACTATCAAATTAAACTGAAATCTCAAAACATCTCATGTTAAACGAACAATTATGTGTTGTGACATCGTCACAATGCCGGGCTGTAATGGTTAATCATATTTTTTATTCATTTAATTTAAAATAAATGCTCTCCACCTCAAATTAGTAGTGGCTTGCCCCTGTACATCATACTTTTTCTTTAAGAATAGAGTCGTGCCGGTCATCTATCTCAGTGTTTCTTAATAGGGGCCGCGGCCCCCTGGGGGTCCGTAAGAAGTTTTCCGGGGGCCACTAAATTATGCAAAATTTCCTTCAGAATATAATAAAAAGAAAATTGATGTATAACCGAATATCGTATTGAAAAGTGAAATAAGAAAGATAAAGTTATCGTATTTAATTTTTTTATTTATTTCTTATTTTTTCCTACATACAACTTTGTTAGTACAGAAGAAATATGCTACTTATACCGCACTATTTACTTCTTTTATTTCAAAGTAATTCTAAGAAACTATTAAAACTATTAATGCTTGGAATTTTGCATACAAATTCTTGCAGAAAATCCTTCCCCGTTTTCAGCAGCAATGCAAAATTTGCTGCCTTTCGCAAGTACGTATTGATATTTTCGAATATTTTTTGTTTTTTCTATGAATTTTTAAATGTTTCTTATTTTATTTTTTGTTAAAAATTAATGAGTTTTTATGTTTAATTGTGGAGTTTGAATGTTATTTAAATAGATAATGAAATAATAAAATTATGTTTTACATTTATTATATAAGAAAATAAAGCAATAATAAAAAATCAATTTATTATAAATAATTTAACAAATATAAATTATTATTAAAAAAATGGGGGTCACAAAAAAAATATGAAATATTTGGTGGGCTGCGAGTATAAAAAGGTTAAGAACTGCTGCTATAGACCTATACAGCTGTATCTGCAAGTACTGTACAGTACATATACAACAAATGACAAGAGGACTGGGACAACCCAACAATAAACTACACAACATCAAACCAGAGTTAATAAAATGAACAACAAACCAACAGTTGAGTTTCTTAAAACATCTACAACTCTATTAAGATTCATGTGTGCACTATTAGACTATATGATTTTATAACACATCCTGATATAGAGATAAAAAGAAATAACAAATGCTATCAAATTAACTGGGTATTTAACAGAATTAAGAAATATTGAAATTAATTTATTATGTAAATTTGCTTTTTTTACAAAATAAATGTGTCTGTCTGTCTTATAATACAAAAATTTTTAACTAAGAGAGTGTTAAAATGTTCAGATATGATTAATATTTTGAAAATATTAAAAATTGTTTTGTTAAATTTTTATTTACAGTATTAGCAATTATTGAATTTTTTAAAATTAAGAATTAATTTATAAATAATAATGCTCTTATTAAAATAAATCAATTAGAATTCTTTCATTAGTTATTTAATGTGAATATGCACAACTTTTCTATAAAAGGTTTTTGTTCCTAGGTCTCTTAAAAGGTTTATGGTAATGAAAAGCATTTACTGAATGTTCTAAGGCATGTTACTGTACAATAATATAAATAAAATAATTTTTCAACTTAAATGTTACTTAACGTGAATATGTTACATGTTAAGTAACATTTAACTTTTTAAAGTTTTATATACTTCTCTATAATAATTAAATGAATATATAGTGTAATTCAAAATATATTATTATTATAAACTAAAAATAATTGGAAGCATCTGTATTTATAAGTCAAAGACTCTGTGAATATAATAAAGCAGTTAAAATTTAAGAATTTTTATATTCTTGCAGTATATTTAAATGATATAAACATATTTAAATAAATGTATTATTTGGTTTATTATTATCATAAATTTATACAATATTTGAGATGAAGCATCAGCGAAGCATCTTCTATGTGGCTTACAGAATTTAGTTGTTCTCAAAATTTGATTGGTAAATTAAACTTTGTCATTTTACATAATACTCGTACTAAACCTGGAAATTAAAAACAAAAATCAGAGGTCCATGATTTTGTTTTCGAGAGATAGTGTGGTTAAAATGACAATGTCCAAGGTTGCTAGCACAAACATGTGCAATTTAAAAAAAATTCTTTTTACTTTATATTTGTCAATAATGTTTCGGGGCCCCAAACAATATTATTGATTTGCTAGCCCTTTGACTCAATTCTTAGTTCATGTTTGGATAGAAAATGAAGTATATATTATTTTCAAATTACAAAAGAAAATAAATCATTAAGTGAAAATTCAATAAATAATTCTTTAAAACATTTCAATAAGAAGTTACGAGTAATGAAATGATTAAAATTGAATCTGTAATATTGCTATCATAGATTCAGTTTTAATAATATTGATATTATTGTGGTAAATTTAGGTAAAATTCTGTAATTTGGGGAAAATTTGTACACATTTTGTGGATAAATTGACTTTGTTTAGCAACCTGATTACACCTACCCTGATAATGAAAGTGATTCAGACTTTTGAAATACATAAGCATACTATATTTAAAACATCTATTTATAAATAAACAAACAAGAATAAAAATGTGGTAAAATAAAAATTAAGATAGTATGATTTAATTTACGTTAGAATATTGTGTTCTATTATATTTTAAATCCTCTTCGTCTGAAGATGATGAATATAAGTTCGTTGAAAATGCTAGTGAAAATAAAAAAAACTGTTAAATTGGTTATAGTTTGATTAGGTATATTAACGTTTTGAGTAAAATGTAAATAGTAATACATGTATGTATTAAAACCTGTTTTATATGAGTATTTAACTTACTGTTTCAAATAACTTGATACAGCTGTGTTTGTTTATACTTTATATTTTTTTATTTTCATATTTTGATTTTCATTTAATCATAATTGATATTTACAAGTTTCATTTAAAGAAAATATCAAATTTGAATAGCATGCATAATTGTTTTTTTTTTGTTTTTATTTTAAAAATTGGTAATAGGATGTCAGATTTTTAGTGAAGTAGCTGTTCTATCCTTTGAGTAGTTGAAAGAAAAAATAACAACAACAAAATATGAAATGAAAAAATAGATAATGAAATGGATCACAAGATTGAAACTTAAAACTTCCTATCAGAATACTTGTGAAAGCATGTTTCACTTTTTAAGAATCAATTTATTTTTTTATTTTTATAACAACATTTTTTAAATTTAAAGATTCATTCTTATAGCTTCAATTATATTATAATTGATCACTGTGCTTGACACCTTTTACAATAGTTTTAGAAACAAAAACTGAACTTATACTTAATGAGGATCTGATTGGAAGGAATGAGAGAGTTCCCAAATACTGTATTTTTGCAAATGAGAAAATGTATGAAAAGTTTAGTCTTGTGCAGTTGCAACTTTTTGTTTTTGGTATTATGTTTTAATTTTACACTGCCCTCTCTGATATTATAGTTAATTTTAAAACATACTTTATTCCAGGGATAGTCAACCTTTTTATACCTACCGCTCACTTTTGTATCTTTGTTGGTAGTAAAATTTTCTAACTTCCCACCGGTTCCGTTGCAAGTTAATTTAGTTCAACTGCAAAGTACTCGTAATTTTTGAATGGCGGTTTAGTAAAAATATGTAGTTGAATTTATCTTTTTATTTATATTTCACATATGTTTATAATACACAGAAATTTTTTTCGCCTGTACGTTAAGTATTTTCTTTTTTTTTTTACGTCAAACTGAAAAAGTAGCTAAATCTCGCAACGCCGACCCACCTCGAAACGAGCTCAACTCGAGTGATGGTCACTGTTACAGTATAACCTGCTCCGTAGATGCGCGGTGATAACGGAAAGTAGCTTCGGCATCACACAAAACCCCTACCGATTATCACGAAAGCTCAAATCGCCAACTAGTGGGCGGTACGGACCAGGTTGACTACACTGCTTTATTCGATTCATTAAAGGAATATCTTATCGTTTATCTTTGTTGCAAAAGTTAAGAACATAAATTATTTCTCGAATTACAGTATACAGAAACTATAAATGTAGGTTATTGTAAGAATAAATAAAACGGGTTAACGCTGTATGAAAACTTTAATATCTTGGATAATATGGCCTTACAGAAAATTTATATTACTTTTAAAAAAATCAATTTTTCAAAAATATTTCCTCAAAATTGATGAAAAAACTAATTAATGTAATAATTAAATTTACCAAATTTATAGAAATGTAAAAATCCTGAAGAGGGGTGCAAATTACAAGAAAATATTGCACCCGAAATGCATAGAAAATAAATAAAGAATACGAATAAAAGCTTTGTTCTCTGATTAAATGCGGTCCAGGCAAAAAAACGGGGGTTATTTATGTACAATTGACCCATAAAGTTTTTTCATCAATTTTGAGGAAATATTTTTGAAAATTGATTTTTTAAAAGTAATATAAAGTAAGCCGCACCATGGATATATACATATCTATTACTTATAGAAAATTTATAATTCAAAAATTCGGCAAGTTTTTAATTTTTTGGTAGTACAGTAGATAAATTTCGTATACGTGATGACTTAAGTTTCGAAACGATATTTATATCTCGAAGGGGTAGATGTTAATGATCGAGGATCGCTTGCATATTCTCGTAACATGTAATAGTGTGTAAGAAAATATCTTTCCCATTCAGAAGAGTGAACTGGTGAAAATACATCTGTAGCTAAATAGAATTAACGAAACTACTGGATTATGAAAATTTAGCATTACGTAATGACGTACAGTATATATCTTATCTTAAAATGTACAAAATACTTTTTAAATTGTAAATACGTAAATAAATTACTAGAATTAACTCAGAATGATATTCCAGATCGAATGATTTGTAATATATCAATATATAAAATTTTCAAAAGAAAATTATACACACTCTTTAAGAAAGCTTTCATCTAGAATTTTTTAAAAACATTATAAAACCTATTTTGGATTAATTTATTAGTTGAATTGAAAAATATCTAATAAGTCAATTTATTGACTTATTAGATATTTTATTAGAATAGATGACTGACATGACTCTATTGTTAACAGGTAAAGTATGATGTACAGGGGCAAGACACTACTAATTTGAGTTGGGGAGCATATATTTTAAATGAAGTAAATTAAAAATTGCAGCCAGGTATTGTGACAATGTCACAATAAATAATTGCTCTTTACTATTTGTACTCCATTTTGTCTATAATAAAGAATTGCATTTTTACAAGATGTAAATAAAGTGAAATATTTTTAATAGCTTTTCTCGCAATAATGTCTCTTTATACGTGGTGCATCCAAGTTCTAAGGTCTTTCATTTTTTTCTAACAAAATACTTACACAAATTGAAACTTCTGTCACTTCTTAACATAATCTCCCTGCAGACATACTGTACAAATTTTTACGAAGTCGACGCCATGACATCGTGCTGCTGCGAACTCTTCTTTGGGAGTCTGTTTTGACCACTGGAAAATCGCTGATGCTAGAGCGACATGACTGGAAAATGTGCAACCACGGAGAGTGCCATTAATAGTTGGAAATAGCCAAACATCGCTAGGAGCAAGGCCAGGTGAGTAGGGAGCATGAGAAACCACTTCAAAGTTGTTTTCATGAAGAAACTCCTGTGTTAACATCCTCCGGTAAGCTGGGGCATTATCTTGATGGAAGAGCCCACGTGCAGCCTTTTTCTCGCAATGCTAAAAGCAATTCGTAATGACGACATGCAACTTGCTCTACGCGCGTAATCATGTTGTCAGACCGGCTGGTGCGCGGACATGGATGTTCCGGTTCGTTTCAACACGATGTTCGCCCATTTTTGAGCTGTCGCACCCACGAACGCACATTTTTCACATCCATGACACCATCACTGCATGTGTCACCCAACTGGAAATGAATTTCGGTGGGTGTCACTCCATACAAGTGCAGAAAACGAATTGTTACGCGTTGTTGTAATGAAAACATCGCCATTTTAAGTACCATAAACTCCTCTCACTCGAACTGTTGCAGCTAGAGTTCCGTGTGCGTTACTACCCTCTCTGTTATGCAACCACAAACAGTGTCCACTTCTTTAAAAAAACCGCATGTTGCTACCTGTTCCCTTCCCCTAGAAAAAAGAAGAAAGAAAAAAAAATATATAGGAGACCTTATAACTTGAAATCACCTTGTACTATAAAATGTTGTTCTGTCTCATTCAACATTTATTATGTTTCCATAATTCTGAAATATTTATTTTTATCACTTGGTATTTTAGATGATATAAATAAATACTGTCAATTTATTGCACTAATTGTAACTAAAATAGGAATTAATCTTAATATAGCTATCCCGGGTAGTTAGGTTCCACAAGTTAATAAAAATGTACTATTCTTTTCCGTAATTAAGAGAAATATGTTTATTGAAACAATAGTTAACCAACAGTCACAGTCAAAAATATTGCACGTTAATATTAATGTTTCTTCGCTGTTAAATGAGGGTGTTTTCTTTTTGGCAAAATATCGTCGTCTGAGCTTTCCTCTTAACCTTAACCTTAATCTTAATCTAAAGTTTCAGCAGTTTTATAGTCATTTTGGTAAACAGATTCTTGAGAAACTGCTTGATAACGGGAAATTTACGGGCAAAGAAAAATTTTAGAAAATCGTGTATTAAACTTGAAACTTTAAAGGCCGAATGGCTGAGCAGTCAAGGTTGCAGTCTACCACTCAAGGAACTCTGAATCGAATCCGGGCGGATCGAAAAATTTCCAGTAATTTTTCAGGATATGGTTCGAATGTGTTGGCTGTATGTAAAATCACTTTGATCCGTGTTGGTACAACTATGTTAAACAGCATCCATACTACATAAAATGTGCTAGCTCTTAATTTTATGGCATGTTGGGCTGTATAAAATTTACCACTTCCTTACGTCATCCATTACTGATGCCGGTTGGCCTACCAGTGGCCAAACGGTTCTGTTCCTTGAACACTGGGAGTTCGGTCATGGGTTCGCGCCTCGCCAGAACGGGCTGATCACGTGAAGTTTTCCGGGTTCTCTCCACGTTTGTAACGCCTGAATAGTGGTCAGTTACCCTTAAAAAGACCTCCCGGAAGACATCCCCCTAGGCAGATCGCCCAAGTGTTGAGTTGCCATAATTTAACAAAACAAACTGATGCCAGTTATGCCTTCAGAACCGCATTTATCTTATTCGTGCTGTAGCTTTTGATTTTTCGGTTTGTTTAATCATATTTTCAGTGAATCGATCGATGTCTATGTTGTGGACAGTGGCGACCCAAAGTAAAAGGAAAAGAATAGTAAATTCTCCAAAAAGTTTTTCTTAATTAAAATTCATTTTTGCTTATATTATGTTGTCTTCTATTACTTATAAATTAGTGTTCACACAAGGTGAAAATTTTTTGAATTCGCATTAAAAATATTTTATCCGTTGAACAGGCCCTCCACGATTAAATTTTGAGTGTGCTACTAGTTGTGAAGCATCACTTGGAAGAGAGTTCTAGGGGAAACGTTCATCATCTTCAGTACTATCTTACGGATATTGGAATACGGTATTCGAATCAGTTGCGAAGTTTTTCGGAGAGCAATGATTTGTAAATGTTGATCACTTTTTGCACACTACCAAAGCTATCATTATTACAGGGATGGCCTCTGTTTTTCGTATTCGTCCTCTACATTAACGGTTTTCTCAAATTTAGCCACGAAACTAATTTAGTTTATTTTTAAAAAAGAAAACAAAATCAGTTATTTCTTTAAATTCGAAAAGTTTATTTTTATTTACCTGCCTCCTTTGGAATGAGAGTCAAACGTTTGTTCATCTTTGTCCGATACGCTTTATACATTTGCGTTGGGTTCTCGCTCTTATACCAACCAGAATTTAATAATTTAAATCTTTGTTTAGTGTGTATTTCAACTTTGTAGATGTTATATTTTATTGTGAAAACAATAAACAAAATGCCAATTCTTACTCTAATAACACTCGTCATATTTATTTAATTTTAATGAACTACAGATAGAACTTTTTTTTTTTTTAAATTCTTCTAATTTATATTCACCGGATACTTCGTTGTTAGAAACAACTATTCATTGACGCTACTATTGGATATATTAATCGTCTTTGAATCAAGTTTAGTTTTTTTTTCATATGTAAAAATTTCTGTTGATAAACGTAAACCTGTTTTTAGAATAGATAATAATAGATATTATTTAGAGATATAGATAGAATTTACAAGTGTGTGTGTATGTATGTATGTATGTATATATACATACATACATACACACTGCGTGAAAAAGTAAGACGGAAACGACCCGAACTTTTCGCGAACAACTCGTGGCTCTTGCACCACGATAACTCACCTGCTCACAAGGCACCGTCTATGGGGGAGTTTTAGCTAGTAAACGAACAACTATGTTACAACACCCTCCCTGAACACCGGATCTAGCACANCTTACCATATATTATTATTTTATTATATTTAAAAATATTTGTCCACCAATTCTTCAATTTAGTAATTTTTTGATCCCCCGAGACCATATCAGAAATCTTTGCTATATCTGTATTTATTAAAGATTCTATACTACTAGAAAAGGTAATGCTAAAAAACAGTTTCTGTATACTGTATTTATGTTTTACCAGAACATTTGAATAAATCTGAACATTTAGATTTTTATTTAGATCAGACAAACTGTATTATACACATTAATATAATGTTTGGACAACAATTTATCAAGAATTGCAGGAAAGATACTTATCTTTAAATATTCTTGTTATTGGATTGTTTATAAATCTAAAAATATGTATGGATAAGAGAGAGATCATTTTAATATAGTTGATGGAGGTAAATTGTAGTGTAAAGTGGCAGAAAACAGATCATACAGTTATTATTCCTACTTCCAGTGTAAAACACAACTGTGGTGGTACAGCCAGGAGGCTCAAAGCCAGATAGTATTGGTATAGACAGTTTGGAGAGTTCAACCATGGAGAGAGGTGCAAGACCAACAATAAATCTGCATAGATTATTATTAGGATTAGCATTATACAAAGTGATGCTTATTGTGTTCTGTGTGGACTATAGTGAGGAAAAAAAACTTAGTCGTATAGTGAGGAAAAAAAACTTAACTTATAGTGAGGAAAAAAAAGTAGATCCTATCTACTTTTAATCAGAGTTTAGTGGTGTTTGGCAATTAGATAGATGATGATTGTGCTCTGAGAACAGAGAGAATCTGTTTCAGAGGGATGATTGGACACTTCAGTGACAGAATGAGATGAATAGAATTATATTTCTTAGATACACCTCAGGGCACTTATGTAGAGGCTGAAGGAGTGCACACAAGAACATTGACACAAATAAATGTAATATGGTCTTAGCTGCTTTTAGATCAGCTTTCACAAATATTGTATGATGGGATGAAGCCCAGGATTGTGGAGATTTAGCAAATTTATAAACAAGCCATTACTGTTGAATGCATCAATTAGGAGAATGCTGATACACTCCACCTAGCCTTGAAGTTTCTTCTTAAGAAACATTTCAATTTGTCTTAATTCTTCACCTTTTATTTTATTATTGTCTGTTGTAATTCTTAATTGTTTTGATTATTTTAATTTTTAATATTTTATATTATTTGAATTGTATATATTTTGTAAGCACAAGTGCATGTATTCTAAAATTGTATTTCATACTAATTTGATCTTTGGAATCCAAATTTGGCTGTTTACATGGCTGAAAACATTAGTTTGAATATAAAGTTTTAACAGCTTGAAGATTGTGTATATGGATCTACAAGTCCATCAATATTACACCTGCTTGATCCACTTCATAGAGGAATACACCTGGCACAGGACTGTTCCGAACCACACCAATATCAAATTGATATGCAGAACCAATGGAATCACCTCTGGCTTTGTGATGATTATGCCTCTCATTACAATTACAGTAGAGCATTGATTTATCAGACCCCCGATTAACCATCACATCGGTTAACCGACCATTCTAGTCTATAAATTTCAAATGTCCACTAGTGATGTGGCGCCACAATATTTGGCTATGTCTTGGATACTTTAATATTATTTTTGTTAAATTTTTGCGTGTTTTAGGTGGCAACATTGACTCGACCAATTGAAGGGAGGCTAGTATTTAAACGAGAATTAATTTTCTAATTATGAGTGGTTGTTTGTTTTGTGAGCAATAAAATAATTTTAAAATAATTTTTAACGATACAATAGCAACAATTATTATTTTAAAAAAATTTGTTAGGCTAAACATNTCTCTTTTTTACTTATTTACATATGTTTTTGTAATTAAGATGAAGTATGTATGAGAATTTTTATTTCATAGAAAAGTTTTCTGTATGTTTTATTGCTTATGTACTCATTCTAGTTCAGAGACTGTAATAATATCAAGTATACAATCTAAATCAAAATAAATAAACCAATATTTTTTGAAAAATATACTTTATGATTGGTTACTCTTGGATTTAAAAAAATAACTTGTTGATTTAACTACATATAAAAAACATTTTAAAATTAACAGGGTGTTAATTTTCACATATGACATGTGGACTGGAAATTTTGTCTGCTAAATCCAAAGTCCATTAAATTGTGGTTTTACTTTAATATGAATATTCTTATCTGAAATTCATTAAATTAAAAATGAAATTTTCTTTTTAATAGAAAGAGAATTATATAAACAAACATTACAAAACTCAATAAATTCATAAAGCCAAACAACCACTAGATTACATTGGGCTACTTTCCTGAAATTATACAGTATTTAATTAATTACTAAATAATTTAGTAACTGGCGTAAGCATCTGCATGGTAAGCGAGAGTTGCAGGTTTGATCCTGCTCCAAGCCAATTCTTTTCTTCCGGAATATTCTAAATTATTTAATAAATATTAATTAAATTTAATAAGAGATGGCACCTAACACCTCCCTCTGGTGACATATTATTTAGTAATTAATTAAATATAATTGCAGAAAAGTAGCCCGATTTTAATCTAAAAGAGAATTATGTTTTTTTGATATTGCTGCAGTATTGGTTTCTAACTCTTTTTGCTTCTTGACTAAATCTCTTTCTAAAATTATATGTAATTAAATTAATTTGCAAACTCCTTAATATACTGATATAAAATTAGAATAAATTACAAATAAAATAAAACAAAAATTTGAATTAATAATTTTTTCATTAAATGTAAATATAAACCAAAATTTAAAAATTGCATTGTACTTTAAGAAAATTTATAGTTGTATCACTTACCATATATTATTATTTTATTATATTTAAAAATATTTGTCCACCAATTCTTCAATTTAGTAATTTTTTGATCCCCCGAGACCATATCAGAAATCTTTGTTATATCTGTATTTATTAAAGATTCTATACTACTAGAAAAGGTAATGCTAAAAAACAGTTTCTGTATACTGTATTTATGTTTTACCAGAACATTTGAATAAATCTGAACATTTAGATTTTTATTTAGATCAGACAAACTGTATTATACACATTAATATAATGTTTGGACAACAATTTATCAAGAATTGCAGGAAAGATACTTATCTTTAAATATTCTTGTTATTGGATTGTTTATAAATCTAAAAATATGTATGGATAAGAGAGAGATCATTTTAATATAGTTGATGGAGGTAAATTGTAGTGTAAAGTGGCAGAAAACAGATCATACAGTTATTATTCCTACTTCCAGTGTAAAACACAACTGTGGTGGTACAGCCAGGAGGCTCAAAGCCAGATAGTATTGGTATAGACAGTTTGGAGAGTTCAACCGTGGAGAGAGGTGCAAGACCAACAATAAATCTGCATAGATTATTATTAGGATTAGCATTATACAAAGTGATGCTTATTGTGTTCTGTGTGGACTATAGTGAGGAAAAAAAACTTAGTCGTATAGTGAGGAAAAAAAACTTAACTTATAGTGAGGAAAAAAAAGTAGATCCTATCTACTTTTAATCAGAGTTTAGTGGTGTTTGGCAATTAGATAGATGATGATTGTGCTCTGAGAACAGAGAGAATCTGTTTCAGAGGGATGATTGGACACTTCAGTGACAGAATGAGATGAATAGAATTATATTTCTTAGATACACCTCAGGGCNATAATTTAACAAATATAAATTATTATTAAAAAAATGGGGGTCACAAAAAAAATATGAAATATTTGGTGGGCTGCGAGTATAAAAAGGTTAAGAACCGCTGCTATAGACCTATACAGCTGTATCTGCAAGTACTGTACAGTACATATACAACAAATGACAAGAGGACTGGGACAACCCAACAATAAACTACACAACATCAAACCAGAGTTAATAAAATGAACAACAAACCAACAGTTGAGTTTCTTAAAACATCTACAACTCTATTAAGATTCATGTGTGCACTATTAGACTATATGATTTTATAACACATCCTGATATAGAGATAAAAAGAAATAACAAATGCTATCAAATTAACTGGGTATTTAACAGAATTAAGAAATATTGAAATTAATTTATTATGTAAATTTGCTTTTTTTACAAAATAAATGTGTCTGTCTGTCTTATAATACAAAAATTTTTAACTAAGAGAGTGTTAAAATGTTCAGATATGATTAATATTTTGAAAATATTAAAAATTGTTTTGTTAAATCTTTATTTACAGTATTAGCAATTATTGAATTTTTTAAAATTAAGAATTAATTTATAAATAATAATGCTCTTATTAAAATAAATCAATTAGAATTCTTTCATTAGTTATTTAATGTGAATATGCACAACTTTTCTATAAAAGGTTTTTGTTCCTAGGTCTCTTAAAAGGTTTATGGTAATGAAAAGCACTTACTGAATGTTCTAAGGCATGTTACTGTACAATAATATAAATAAAATAATTTTTCAACTTAAATGTTACTTAACGTGAATATGTTACATGTTAAGTAACATTTAACTTTTTAAAGTTTTATATACTTCTCTATAATAATTAAATGAATATATAGTGTAATTCAAAATATATTTTTATTATAAACTAAAAATAATTGGAAGCATCTGTATTTATAAGTCAAAGACTCTGTGAATATAATAAAGCAGTTAAAATTTAAGAATTTTTATATTCTTGCAGTATATTTAAATGATATAAACATATTTAAATAAATGTATTATTTGGTTTATTATTATCATAAATTTATACAATATTTGAGATGAAGCATCAGCGAAGCATCTTCTATGTGGCTTACAGAATTTAGTTGTTCTCAAAATTTGATTGGTAAATTAAACTTTGTCATTTTACATAATACTCGTACTAAACCTGGAAATTAAAAACAAAAATCAGAGGTCCATGATTTTGTTTTCGAGAGATAGTGTGGTTAAAATGACAATGTCCAAGGTTGCTAGCACAAACATGTGCAATTTAAAAAAAATTCTTTTTACTTTATATTTGTCAATAATGTTTCGGGGCCCCAAACAATATTATTGATTTGCTAGCCCTTTGACTCAATTCTTAGTTCATGTTTGGATAGAAAATGAAGTATATATTATTTTCAAATTACAAAAGAAAATAAATCATTAAGTGAAAATTCAATAAATAATTCTTTAAAACATTTCAATAAGAAGTTACGAGTAATGAAATGATTAAAATTGAATCTGTAATATTGCTATCATAGATTCAGTTTTAATAATATTGATATTATTGTGGTAAATTTAGGTAAAATTCTGTAATTTGGGGAAAATTTGTACACATTTTGTGGATAAATTGACTTTGTTTAGCAACCTGATTACACCTACCCTGATAATGAAAGTGATTCAGACTTTTGAAATACATAAGCATACTATATTTAAAACATCTATTTATAAATAAACAAACAAGAATAAAAATGTGGTAAAATAAAAATTAAGATAGTATGATTTAATTTACGTTAGAATATTGTGTTCTATTATATTTTAAATCCTCTTCGTCTGAAGATGATGAATATAAGTTCGTTGAAAATGCTAGTGAAAATAAAAAAAACTGTTAAATTGGTTATAGTTTGATTAGGTATATTAACGTTTTGAGTAAAATGTAAATAGTAATACATGTATGTATTAAAACCTGTTTTATATGAGTATTTAACTTACTGTTTCAAATAACTTGATACAGCTGTGTTTGTTTATACTTTATATTTTTTTATTTTCATATTTTGATTTTCATTTAATCATAATTGATATTTACAAGTTTCATTTAAAGAAAATATCAAATTTGAATAGCATGCATAATTGTTTTTTTTTGTTTTTATTTTAAAAATTGGTAATAGGATGTCAGATTTTTAGTGAAGTAGCTGTTCTATCCTTTGAGTAGTTGAAAGAAAAAATAACAACAACAAAATATGAAATGAAAAAATAGATAATGAAATGGATCACAAGATTGAAACTTAAAACTCCCTATCAGAATACTTGTGAAAGCATGTTCCCAACGTGTCTTCATAATTGGCGATCGCACACAACTGATGTCTATACAGGCCGGCATTGATACAGAAGTGATTACATCATGCACTTGCATAAGCTCGCTGACCCAGTGGCAGATGTACTTGCACCATCGTTGATCCACTTGGACACCTTCATTTTTTTACGTTCCCGGCACCATTTTACTCTATCATATGGTGTTTTATGGATATCATTGGATTGCTTTTGAGAAGCCTTTTCCAACCGTGTATTTTGATTTGGCTTTTCGACGAGTATAGGCCGACATTGTATTAAGTTTTCTTAATTTTTAACTTTAACACCATATATATACCATAACTATTCCACACTAATGTTTTGTGTACACAATCGATAAATATTGATGAGAGCTGTAAATTGAAACTCGAGCGTTGTAGCTTCTCTGAGTCAAAATGTATACTAAATGGAAAGTATATGACGCGGCAAAAAGACATCAAAATGGCGGCGCTTTTCCCTCCACCACTCATGATGTGTCACAGACCCCACTCAATGTGATGAATTCATTGATCTTTTAACTATTGAGTGGTGTAATTAAATTTTGGATGTAGATGATAGATATGTAGCTGCAATGCCAAACTGTATCCCCCGATTTTGTTATCA